>NC_091645.1:13773111-14076142 GCF_027580195.1 Bos mutus | reverse complement strand
AGCGGCTAACATTTTCACTTTCATGATCCACATGAAAATGTAGAGCTTCTGGGAACCTGATAGATTATCTAAGATAACTTATTATTGTATTGAATATTCAGAAAAGGGAAACATTTTAGCCACAGGACTTGTGAGATGGAAGGCTGCAGCTTGAACCCAAGCACTTATTCTGCTAAGCCATGCTTACTTTCTTGTTATCATAAAGAAAGGATTTCATCATACCTGAGAAGCTATCATCAGCCAGCTCCCCAAAATTTCCTATTTTGAATGTCTGTGTAACATTCCATACTAGGCTGGTGGCCCTTTGCACCCATGTCAGCATAAGTGGTGGTAGGCAGGAGAAGGTAAATAAGTTTAGATTTACAGAAAAAAATGAGCTAACATTTACTAAGTGTTTATTATGTATCTAGCATGTTACATGGACTTCCTTGGGGGCTCATTGATAGAGAATCTGGTGCCAATGCAGGAGACATGGGTTCAATCCCTGGGTCAGGAAGATCCACAGGAGAAGGAAATGGCTACCCATCCCAGTATCCTTGCCTGGGAAATCCCATGGATGGGGGAGCCTGTTGGGCAACAGGCTGGGGGTACTCAAAAGAGTCAGACACAACTTAGCGACTAACCAATGACAGCACTTAACATATGTTATATCACACATGTTAAATTACCTGTAAGTCCTCAACCTTGTAAAATCAGTGTGATCGTTGTATATATTTTATGGATGGAAAGAAGCAGGGATCAATGATGTTAAGTAACTTGCCTAAGCCTTACAACATGTGGCAGCGGGGTCGAGAATCAATCTAGGTAGTGAGACTGCAGGACGTTCTCTCATAATCAGCTCTCTTTTTTGAAATAGTCACCCTTCTCTCTTTATCAGTAACAAACCTTGTTTCTACTTGGCTGTTCTCGAAAGCAACATGCTGCTGTGGTACGCAAGGCTGCTGGCTAATGCAATCATTCACAATATGTCCTATAGACCAGGCCTCTGAGAGCAGCCCAAAGGCTATAAGGGAGGAAATTCACAGCAGATGAACCTTGGGAACCATCCAAGGTCTACACTCTCATCCCCAAGAAGACAGTTTTGTTGTAAAAAGATAAAGCTGGTTGTTATGCTCACATAAAATTAATTCCACAGTTGTTCTTTACCAACAGATGCATTTGAAGTCTAAAAATAACCATTGTAAAAGAAAACAGTTGGTTTATTAGAGGAGTGGGATTTTGGATTTTCCATGCTTCCTCCTTTGTTTTTCTCCTATTTTCTGTTATTCTTGCAACAATATTGTTTAGTAGATAATTTTCCACGAAAGTTATTATAATTATTAATAATACTAAAGAAAAGTGTTTCTACTTTGCCACCCTCCACAAAACTCCAAGATGAGAAAATTACTAAAATAAGAGAATGATGGCTAGTAGAGTTTTACTAGAGTATTAAAATGCAAATAAAACATGTACATGGGGGAAAGCAATGCCTTCTTAGTGCACTAAGCTATTTACATTACAGCTTAGAGCAACTCATCTTCTCCATAGTCTTGCTTATAAAAGCTGAGTGCATATATAGCGATGGTAGGGACCTAGCTTTCATTATGAAAACTATAAAAAAATAAGTGTGTGAATATAAATGATCTATTTGTAAACAGACTTCAGAAGCTCTGAAATAAAAGCCAAAGAGCAAGGTGGTGTACAATAATATTGCTTTTGAGCACTGATTTATATGATATTCTGATGCTAGCAGGAGTTCCTAGCTGCGATTGCAGCTTAACAAACATACAGCAAGGAGTGCCTTTGTCAGTTATTGTTCACTTAGAAAAAAGCGCGTTTCTTATTTTTACATTATGCAGCAGCTGGAAAAACCATCCTGTCATTTGTACATTTTCTAATAAACAGTGAACGCTGACTACTATGTGAGAGAGTGAACTAAGGGTCGGTGTTAGCGAAGGGGAGGTAGTGGAAAGAATCGTTAGAAGTTGTGCGTGGGGTGTGTGTTTTATATATCTAGCTCTCAACTGATTTTCAAAGTGTTAAAAAAGACAGAGAAACACATACGCTCAGCAGACCTCCTAAACTGTGCTCACCACGGCTCCTAGGCTATGGTTTCATACTTTACTCACTGCACTCTTCTTGACAATGTGGAGGGCATCACCGTCCTTCTGATGCCTTTTCTTGATACTCTTCAGGTCGATTTTGCCATTCTCCTTTATATGCCTTTTTGCTCAATAGATGGCCATCATATATTCAATCAGTTATTATATTTATTCGCCAATATCTCAGTGTTTCATCATTGGATTATAAAATCCTTGAGGGCACTTTTGCACCCCTGGAACTCAGCAAAATGCCAGGTTAATGATGGGTCCTCAAGAATATGTGGCGTATGCATAAATGAAATATTTATAATACTTATGGTAATTATAGTTTATTCTTTTTTAAAAAATCAGGGTATAGTTGCTTTACAATGTTTTACAACAGAGTGAATCAGCTATATGTATACATATATCCCCTCCCTCTTGAATGTCTCCACACCTGCCCGTCCCACTCATCTAGGTCACTACAGAGCAGAGCTGAGCTCACTGCACTAGAGAGTGTGTTCCCACCAGCTATCTGCTTTACACATAGTGCACATAAATTAATCCAGGTCTGTCAATTCACCCCACCCCTCCTCTGCTGCCCAACCCGTCCACATGTCTGCTCTCTACATCTCCATCTCTATTTCTGCCCTGCAGACCGGTTTATCTATACCATTTTTTTAGATTCCTTATATACGTGGCAATTCTGATTAAAGTAATGAGAGTCAACTCCTAGGCAGATTGATAAGAAGTCTCGGGGTCCCCGAGGAGGAGATAGGGGTCTGGAGTTCTCAAGGAGGAGGAAAGGACAATTTTTTTTTTTTTTCCCCTCTACATCCCTTAGTCACATAAAATTTTTTTTTTTTTTAAACCTCAAACTGATGGTTACACAACAAACAACTCAGCTTAAACTCTGTACTAGGAATTATATAACAACAATGTATCCTGCTTGAGGACAGTTTCTCCTTCCTGAAAACCTTCTGGCTAATCCTATTAACTTAAAATGTAAATTATGGGAGTGGGTCTAGTAAGATCTTTAAAACCTCCAGACATTCTTTTGATTTATTGTAATAACTAATTAAAAAGTATATAACTCCCGTGCTAACACTAGCAAGAGGGGCATTCTCCATCCCCCTTCTGATGTGTATGTCAGAAGCTTTCTCAGTCCCTTTTCTTCCTTTAATAAAACTCTGCTACACAAAAGCTCTTGAGTGATCAAGCCTGGTCCCTGGTCCGGAAGCTAAATCTTCTTCTTCGGAGATCAGGAATTCAACATTGTTCACTGTAAGCTATCAGTAAGAACCAGTGAGAGGATGGGGAGGGGAATAAATTCTAACAAGGGAATAGGTTGGGGCTTATCCCCAGCAATAATTATGGCAGGACAGAGAAAATCTTTTCTAGTTAGAAAGAATTACCTAAGCTGTTACTGGTGAAAGATGATCCTAAGCCTATGATAAACCTTTACTGCTAGGATGGAAGGGTGGGGGCAGGCGGGCTGCTTTAATAACTTATGTACTGCTCCTCTCCTCCCTCCAGAACTGAAAAATCCTGACTTATTTACACATCTGATTCTTCAGTCTTTCATCTGATCCTTCAACCTTCTTTTAATGAGTATTCACTTCTCCTTCTCGCATCACTGCATCTTTCTAAGAACCTCTTTTTAATTTTCCTGGCTTTATTCTTGGTCCCACCGAGAAAATCTAAATTCTGCCTTTGCATCCATCTGCATCTACATTAACAGCTCACCAGTGGAACTCTACCTCCATGCTTCCCTGTCTTCTGTCCTTGCTTATCTACAGCTGTCCCCAGAGTCTGTTTCTCTGCGTTACTGCCCTCTTCAACTGATAGGAAAAATTGTCACCTATTTTTTTCTTAATTTTTCTTCTTTCTCTTCTCTATCACTATACGTGATTATACCTCCTTCATTTCCAGAATTGATAATCTGTCTCATATTTGATACTTAACTCACAGTAATATTATTTAATTTTAATTCCATAATGTATATAAACTGAATTTAGGTGACATTAAACAAAATCCTTTCTCCAATATCATGGGTGAACATATACTAAGCATCCTCTGTTTTATATACATCATAGCACACTGCATAATAGCTGGTATTTATTGAGGACACATTTTGTTCCAGATCCAATATAAATTATATTTGTGTATGTATATATATGCATAAGTTTATACATGCATGTTACGTGTACATATGTATGCATATATAAATCTCATAAATATGTGTGTATGTACATATACATATAATATGTGTGCAGGAACGAATGCTAAGCCACCTTAGTCGTGTCCAACTCTTTGTGACCCTATGGACTGTAGCCCACCAGGCTCCTCTGTCCATGGGATTCTCCAGGCAAGAATACTGGAGTGAGTTACTATGCCCTCCTCAGGGGATTATATATATATATATATATATATATATATACACACACACACACGATATATATAATACCATTCCATGTATTTATGTATGTATATAAGTTGCATGGGTGTGGGTGTGGGTGTATATTTATATATATAAAACCAAGCTCAATTTTTATTATAAGATCATTACTTTGGCAACAAGAAAAGCCAAACTTAGAAGCAGCAGATGACTGAAGAACACCCATGCACATTCTTCTACAGTAGGAAATTATCTTCTTTCCAATGAATGAACATGAAATATACTCAAAACTATAGATCTTTGACTTTACTTTCTGTATGTTTGATAGTGTGGTTTTGTTATTTTCCACAGCAAAATCTCAAAAGTGCTTTGGGTGTCACTACAAAATGGTATAAGTTATAGTCATAGCATTAGAATGGACATATTTATTTTAGAAAACTTTTTCCTAGGCAAAAAACAGGAATGCTTATTTCTAAACCTTTATGATACATAAGAAGAAAGCCACTGACATGTGCAGTTGCTTCTCATTGTTTCATTGTGAGGAAGTGTTCAGAGATCATTGTGAGCTCATTTGAATAAGCTATAAGGGAAAAGATTGAAAACCGTCATGATTTTTGGTCAGTTTTGTACTAGAAGTTAAAGCTTGTAGAATTTTTTTTTAACTGACATTTAGACCTGCTGCCATCATAACTAAGCATGTCACATAACACAGTCAGGATATAAAAAAAACAACAACGACAGACAGAAAAATAGAAGACTTTACACCTTGAGACAAACCAAAAGTAACAGTGTCACTTGATTAATTCAGGTCCCCAAGATAATGAAAGTTTAGAGAGTTCTCATAAAACTGAACTGCCCGTATAAAGCAATTTTATCTCTGATTTTTGCTATGTTCATACCTGAATATATGGCATGACCTTTGTGAATATGCTAATCATGATAGAAAATTCCTGAAATGGTTTCCATGAACAGGCTAATAGATATTCAGTAAGCTTCTTTATTTTGCAGTGTTACTTTTAAATACTTACATATCTATTTGGCCAATACAGCACTCTGACTCCCTCATACCCTTTTTGAGCCAACTCTTCCATTCCTTTTCGGAATCTTCTTTGTCTTTTGGAGACTTCTGACAGATTCTATACCCTGGTTAAGGCAGCTGCTGCTGCTGCTAAGTCACTTCAGTCGTGTCCGACTCTGTGCGACCCCGTAGATGGCAGCCCACCAGGCTTCCCCATTCCTGGGATTCTCCAGGCAAGAACACTGGAGTGGGTTGCCATTTCCTTCTCCAATGCATAAAAGTGAAAAAGTGAAAGTGAAGTCGCTCAGTCGTGTCCGACTCTTAGCGACCCCATGGACTGCAGCCCCCCAGGCTCCTCCATCCGATTTTCCAGGCAAGAGTACTGGAGTGGGGTGCCATTGCCTTCCCTACAGCATTGTTCTGCCTCCAAAATTTTAAATTCCAGTATCCTTCTCTTTGACCACAAACCTGATAATAGTTTCACTTTCTCACTATCTTCTGAGTCTCTGGATCTTCCATCATATTCAGACATCTGTTCTCTACAGTCCTAGGATGAGATCTCAGTGTACATTTTAGTCTTGCTTTGTTTCCCCCTTAGCTACAAAAGGAAGGCTAGAGGGAGCTCAGCTGGGCATTTTCCTTTCCTAAAGTCAGGTAGCCTCTGGTAAAATAGTTTCCCTTAGGGGCAAGCCTTCTTAAAAGTAAAATATTCTGGGTGTATTTGAAATGCTTACTCCACCCCATCCCCACCTTTACAGAAGCTCCAGGGGATTTCTCTTGGATCTTCTAACTGAGTAGGGTGCCTGGGAGTAAAAGTCGCTAGAGTGGGGAGGTTCCCTCAGGACTCAGCTCTGTGGAGTTTTTAACTCTGAAACTTGGCCTCAGGGAAGCTCCAGCGGTACACCCATCACAGCTCAGGTTTTAAGTACCTGTCTTGCCAGGCACTTGGAGGGATCTAATTCCCAGTTTTTGCTATGATAAACTGTATCTCTTTGTATTCACCTGGCTCTCCTTCTGGGAGGCAACCATTGGCCCGTGACTTCACCTCTCTGATAGTCCTAGGAAGAGTGGCTGAGTTTCCATTTGTGAGGACTTTTTCTGTTCCTGAGGACTACAGGAATAATGACTTCCAAATTCCAAACTCCCCACATGCCCAGCAGAATCTGGAAGCCCACTGTCTAATCTCTAGCCGTTGTCATGTTTCCTGTTCAACTTCTCTTAGACTTCATGCAGTTCCATTTCACTCACCTGCATAATGAAACCCTAATTCAGAATCAGTCCAGCTATTAGACTTCTCTTTCTTTGGACTACTGAGGATTTTTTTGAAGACAAATGCAAGTCCTTCAAAACTTGACTTTTATTATTTCCTTGACTTGACTTTCCAAACTTGATTTGACCTTTATTATTTCCTTCCAGAATACCTGTCTCCCCCAATCATTTGACACCTTAAAATGTCAAGTCTTCCTTAGCCTCTTTCACCAAGGAAAACTGTTGATTCTGCCTCTTAATTATTTCCTTCCCTGTCCACTTAGGCTCACCATTAATGAAGTTATATGAAGTACATCATCTTCTGCCTTCCTTCCAGTGATAGCCTTTTATCTCTTCTCCTTGACCTCAGTCTTGATCTTTCCAATGTATTTTTCCACATTGAGGCTGGACAGAGGATTCTAACATGAACATCAAATTGTGGTGCCTCCCCTCCAAAGTTTCTTCATTTCTCCCAGTTGTCAGGATACAGTCTCTACTCAATATGGCCTCAGCATGGTTTCCAAAGCCCCTCACGACTTGGTCTTCCTAGCTTTCTAGCAATGGCCCTTGTCATTTAACCCTGTACATTATGGAACCAGATTTTCACTGTGTCCACTTTTCAGAAGGGACAATGGTCTCTCAAGTCTTGTTGAGTCTGTATAAAATGAACTCTTTTATATTTCAAATTGTTGCTGTTGTTTAATTACTAAGTCATGTCTAGCTCTTTTGTAGCCCCATGAATTAAATCCCATGGTGCCTTTGTCCATGGGATTTTCCAGGCAAGAATACTGGAACAGGTTTTCATTTCCTTATTCAGGGGATCTTCCTGACCCAAGGATCAATCAAGTCCACATCTCCTGAATTGGCAGGTGAGTTCTTTAACCACTGATCCAACAGGGAAGCCCTTATTTCAAATTAGCTATCAATTATTCCTATAAGAATGACCCTTTAAGTCTTAGTTGCTCCTTTGCCCTTAGAACCTCACCTTTCAATTATTATATTGTAGAATTCATACTGCATAAAACTTACTTGCTTATTTTCTTTTTCTTTTAAGGGAAAAAAGATTATATCTGTTATCCTGAATCCTTAGTATCCAGCATAGTGCCCGTCACATAAAATGTATACAATGAATATTTATAATGAACTACAAGAGAATACCATATGGGATTACATAAAACATGAAACCAGGCTCTATTTCTATATTCTTAACCTGCTTGCTGAACTTATATGCTTATGCTCTTAGTGTAAACTGTAAGCGTTAGACTCAGCAGAAATTGCAAACAGTCAGCTTGGAGGCTGAATGCTGCCCAGAAAATGTTTGTTTGCTCCCACATTCAGTGCTTGGGAGAAAATGGAGCCAATATTTCAACAACCAGAGATTAAAAATCTTAATTTCCAATTGATCTTAAAAGTCAGAAAACCTAGATATACAGACTCCAAAACAGGCTCTGTGCTCAGTCAGATGTGAGCATGCATGGATATGAAAGTTTTTTCACTTACCATCTCTGTGTTCTTGAAAAAGTTTCTCAATGTCCCTAATCTTTAATGTAAAATAGACATAATCCTAGAATGATTTTGACCCTCAAGTTGATTAGCTAATATATGCAAATGATATCTGGCATATGGTAAGCATTCAGTCAACAAATTATCAATTTATCATTATTTCAGGATTTTTAAAAAGCACTAACCCACTCCAGTACTCTTGCCTGGAAAATCCCATGGACAGAGGAGCCTGGTAGGCTGCAGTCCATGGGGTCCTTAGGAGTCAGACACGACTGAGCAGCTTCACTTTCACTTTTCACTTTCATGCATTGGAGAAGGAAATGGCAACCCACTCCAGTATTCTTGCCTGGAGAATCCCAGGGATGGGGAGCCTGGTGGGCAGCCGTCTATGGGATTGTACAGAGTTGGACATGATTGAAGCGACTTAGCAGCAGCAGCAGCAGCATAGGCTTTCTTTAGTCCAGCATGAATATTTGTGTTACTGCCACTAACTAGTGGGTTGGTTCAAATGGCCATAACTTTAATGTGCTTGATGTTGTAACAAGGGACCTATAAGCTACTGGGTGGCTCACTCCTTTCCTGGCTAAGAGCTGCTGTTCCTCCCTCTATGTGTTAGTCACCAGGTCCATTCAATAAAAGTCAGTAGAGTTCTCACATCCTTTCTCTCCCTTTGGTTTACCTTTTGAGACAGGAAATGCTTCAGTTCTCCTGCTTACCTCTGCACCCACATTCTTCTCCCCTTCAAAGGAAAAAAATTCCAAACTGGATTTTCAGAGTCCAGGGTGAACTTCACTATTGGGTGTGATTAAGAACCCATTCAAAATTCCTCCCCACACCTTGATTTCCTAAAATTAAGAGATCCCAGCAAACCCCACCTATAGTACACACTCCCATTTCTCTTTTCTGATACTCTTTTTCTCCCTAAGTAGATGGGGTGTGTTTGGTGGGGTCAGTGCTGGGGGTCAGTATGCTCAATCATATCTAACTCTTTGTGATCCCATGGACTGTAGCCTGCCAGGCTCCTCTGTCCATGATATTCGCCAGGCAAAAACTACTAGAGCGGTTGCCATTTCCTACTCTAGGGGATCCTCCCATGTCTCTTGTATCTCCTGCACTGGTAGGAGGATTCTTTGCCACTGCACCACCTGGGAAAGAGATGGACAGATGTACAAATTTGTTAAGAGCCTGCCCCTAAGGGCAGACAGAGATTTTTCCAGCTTTCTTTCTTTTTCTTAACTACTAAGTAGTCTTGCTTGCCTTAAGCTATTGGCCTGACATGGGATTCCATTCCATGCCAGTTCAGCCCTAAGCATGAAAGGCAAACATACCCTTCCTTACTATCCATCATTTTCAATGTTGAGAGCAATGGTAGGGATACTTTGACCAGAAGTCTTTCTTCTCATCACAGTCGATTTGATGTCTGGGAAGGATGAGTAGAGACAAGCACTATAAGCAGAGCTTCCCGAGGTATTTAGAACATACTATGACATGGAGCGGAGAAGGCAATGGCACCCCACTCCAGTACTCTTGCCTGGAAAATCCTATGGATGGAGGAGCCTGGTAGTCTGCAGTCCATGGGGTTTCTAGGAGTCGGACACGACTGAGCAACTTCACTTTCACTTCTCACTTTCATGCATTGGAGAAGGAAATGGCAAGCCACTCCAGTGTTCTTGCCTGGAGAATCCCAGGGACGGGGGAGCCTGGTGGGCTGCCATCTATAGGGTTGCACAGAGTCAGACACGACTGAAGCGACTTTGCAGTAGCGTGACATGGAGAAATTAGGCTGCCGTATTTAGCAAACCTAGACAGAATTGACTATCAGAGGAACAAGGAAGATAAGAGCAGATTCTCTTACAGACTTTAGACCAAGGACAACTGTCTTTGTTGTTAAGGTAAACTAGATGTCCAGGGAGAAAATATACACCTCCTACAGAAGTGTTGTTCACAGATTTGTCAAACACTGATTCTCAGAAGAGTTTTATTACCCCAGCTGGACATCACCCTCTCTACCCTGTTTCCAGTCCACTGATGCAGGCGAGGCCTCCAGGCTGTATGTAGCGGCAGACCACCAGTATGTGAGAACTGCGAACAATGGATTGTTTCTGCAGGACCAGGGGAGGTTTCACAGATTAATTGCTCATTGTGGGTATTTTTATTTTCTTGCTTGTTTTCCTTTCAGGATTTCTCTCACTCAATCCCCCTTCATCTTGTTTCTCAATTGGAATTGTTGGAGACAGGAACTGTCTAGAGCAGATGGGATTCAAGATTAACAGAAGTGATGGAAATTTTGTGCTTTTATTGAAGTATGAAGGTTAATGGGAGTTATAACATAAACTAATAAGTTGCAAGGATTTGGGGGGATATATAGCAAATAACATATTTACTATGGTATTTCTGAAGGTAAAGACTTGTAGAAATACTACAGGGCTTAGAGGGGCTTCTGAATCTTCAGAGAGAAGCCCATGACATTGAGGTGCTTATTCCAAAGACTGTGCAACACTGAGACCTTAGAAGATGTGTACATATTCCATGATCTAAGTAAAGAAAAAAACAAAAATAACTACTTTTTTCTCTTGCTTTCTCTATTTTGATTTTGCTAGATAACTAGAGATTTACATAGAAACAAGAAGGAAGCATCACCTTTGCTTGGGAAAGTCTATTGATGTAGAAGCTATGTCATCTTCCTAAGTTTTGGGGGGTATAGGTCTGGTGTTGCTCTACATTTTTGCTGAATTACTAAATTTTGGATAAATGAACACATGAGGAATTAGGGCTATTTCAGTTATTCAATGTCAGAGTGTGCAGAAGTATGCCTATTTTAGGGTAAAATGACCCTTGACGTGCAGCTGCTGAAGACACAGCACAGTCTGGCCAGAACTGAGAGGGCTTCTAGAAAAAATAAGGGAAATAAGAAAAAATTTGAAGCTTAAATTATCTCATAGGTGAGGGGTAAGTTGAATTTTATATCTATATTGCTTTTTTGATTATTAAAGGAGGCCAAGGATAGTTCATGTTAGAAAGCATTATGATATTGAGCCTATTTAGGCAAGCTAATCTAGAGAACACAGCAAGACATAATTTAGAAAGTAGATTTAGAAGGGAGTGTGAAGCTTTAGCTTAATTTTCAATGTGGCTTTGACATTAACTATTGTAAGGCGATGGCACCCCACTCCAGTACTCTTGCATGGAAAATCCCATGGATGGTGGAGCCTGGTAGGCTGCAGTCCATGGGGTCGCGAAGAGTCGGACACGACTGAGTGACTTCACTTTCAGTTTTCACTTTCATGCATTGGAGAAGGAAATGGCAACCCACTCCAGTGTTCTTACCTGGAGAATCCCAGGGACGGGGGATCCTGGTGGGCTGCCATCTATGGGGTTGCACAGAGTCGGACACGACTGAAGCAACTTAGCAGCAGCAGCAGCAGACTCATTAAGGCATTTTGGTAAAACCGTCACACTATCAAGGAAAGGTGAGGACAATGACCAAACCTGAATGATAGGCATGTGGATACAGGGACAGGGTTGCCTCCAAATCCTAACAGTATCCACACCTGCTCCATCACAGAAGTGACTGCTGCACTGAGCCAGGTTAACAGACTCAGCCACACAGGCAGAAGAGAGGTAGGAAGCTTTGCCCTCAGTCCAAGTACTGCCTCTTTGCTCCTTCACTCCTCAGTCTTCTCCAGGAAGGGAGAAGTTGCTAACCTGATACAGAGTAGCCCAGCATATTGACTTGGAATCACTGGGTCAATGTATTCTAAAAGGTCACATACCAGCCTATGGCTGACTTGAGCTCTGTTCTATTTCCTGTACTCATTGTGTACCTAAGTTGATAAGTGGATCCAAGACTGCTTTTCCCTCAGTATACAAGGCTAAGGGTGCTGGTCATTGCATTGGGTTCCTAACCAAATAAGTCAGAGACAGTCAGACCCAGTCTTCTTTTCTTTAAGAGAGATGAGAGGTTCTACTTAGATCTTAGATCCTAATTCACATGTTTTCATCCAGCTTAATCAGAATTTTACAGGAAGGCATTGGGAACTAATAAGTTAACCTTTTAAGTTATCAAGATAACTAATCTATTAAGTTATCATATAGGACTATCATATAGGACATATATCAATCTAATAAGTTATCATATAGGATTCTTTTTTAATCATTTGGCTGCTTTTCAATGTATTCCCAGCTCCTTTTAGGGATATGTTTCAGGGAGATCAACTGATTGGGCAATATTACTCAATCTTTGTCAAATATTATCAATACTCCTAATATGCCACAGACTGCTTAGCTCTTCATACATTTATTTTCTACTGTGCTTTACTTAATGTCAGAAATACTTTTCAAACTAAATAAAAGACAATGTACCAAAGGATTGCTTATAAATATGCATGTAAATATTTATACTAATAACCCACTCTTTTACATTCAGTACATCTATGTCTACTAATACAGGTAGCTTTCTTACTTTTCTGCTTGCTTGTTTAATCTGGATTAAAATTAGACTTTTAAAACAAAATTTAAATAGCTTTATTTCCACTAAAAAAAAAAAAAAAAAGCTTTCAACGGTATTTCTCAAAATTCCCTTAGAAATATCTCTGCTGAGAGAGATGATGCTCCATAACACAGGGTCTGATTATACAGGCCAAATCAACTCATCATGAAGCAGAAAGTTGTCTAAAACAGTAGCAGCAACACAAAACATGATAATTATTCAACAATAAGGTATAGCCAATTCATTTTAATAAACTATATAAAGTGAAGAAGAACTAAAAAGCCTCTTGATGAAGGTGAAAGTGGAGAGTGAAAAAGATGGCTTAAAGCTAAACATTCAGAAAATGAAGATCATGGCATCCAGTCCCATCATTTCATGGGAAATAGATGGGGAAACAGTGGAAACAGTGTCAGACTTTATTTTTCTGGGCTCCAAAATCACTGCAGATGGTGACTGCAACCATGAAATTAAAAGACACTTACTCCTTGGAAGGAAAGTTATGACCAACCTAGAGAGCATATTCAAAAGTAGAGACATTACTTTGTCAACAAAGATTTGTCTAGTTAAGGCTATGGTTTTTCCTGTGGTCATGTATGGATGTGAGAGTTGGACTGTGAAGAAGGCTGAGCACCGAAGAATTGATGCTTTTGAACTGTGGTGTTGGAGAAGACTCTTGAGAGTCCCTTGGACTGCAAGGAAATCCAACTAGTCCATTCTAAAGGAGATCAGCCCTGGGATTTCTTTGGAAGGAATGATGCTAAAGCTGAAACTCCAGTACTTTGGCCACCTCCTGTGAAGAGTTGACTCATTGGAAAAGACTCTGATGCTGGGATTGGGGGCAAGAGGAAAAGGGGGCAACAGAGGATGAGATGGCTGGATGGCATCACTGACTCGATGGACGTGAATCTGGGTGAACTCCGGGAGTTGGTGATGGACAGCGAGGCCTGGCGTGCTGTGATTCATGGGGTCGCAAAGAGTCAGACAGGACCAAGCGACTGATCTGATCTGATCTTAATTTACTTATTACTGCTTAATATTGATTAGACAGAAGAGATAAGGAATCAGGTTTTGTAATTAAGCATCTTGGGTTTGAATGCCACTTTTCCATTCACTAGCTTCAAGTCCTTGGACAAGTTATTTACATCACTTTGAGCTTCACTTTCCTCATCAGTAGAAAAGCATGAAATGGCAACAACAAATACACTACCTCATTGGTTTAATGTGAAAATTATTATTGTGCATAATGTTACAAAGTATGTTCAATAAATGTTGTATATTTACTACACTTTCTTTTTTGTTGTTACACAAAAGATTCCTCTAACTCTCGACCTTGGTTCCCAGGAGTGGTCTGTCCTAGTTTGAGAAAATGAATGTAGGTGATGAGAGCTGCTTCTGGAAGACGTGTTCCCTCTTCCAGGCCCTAGCTCCTCACATATAGAAACAATGATATACTCTATATTTGCTTCAGAGAATGATGCAGAAACGTCCCATTCCCATTCCCAAGGGACATGGTGAGACCTAGGGAGATGGATTCACAGTTTGCTTTTAGTCTAATTCCTTCTTTCTCTGGACTGCTCATGTTTGTTTCTCTTTTAAAAAGTCTTCCAAATTTGTCCATGCCTTTCGGCTATTTCTGCTGTCCAAGACACAAAGACGGATTCAAACACAGCAGTGACAGCTGGAGAGCTTCATATTTTCCTTTGGGAGATCCCATTGGTCAGCGAAACGGAAAATGAAGGCATTTTTAGTCATTTCCCTAAAGTGCTTCTCCACCATCTTCATGGCTAGTTTGTTTGCCCACACTGTTCTAGCAGAGGTCTGTTAACACGATAACAGAACATCTGGGGGAGATATTTAGATAGAAGGAGTTGCAGGAGTAGCTTTTATTGTTATTAATGAAAGTAGCTCACCATTTGGCACAATGTCCTATGCCTTCTGAGGGCTGTATAAAGTAATGCCTGATTGCCTGCGACACACTTCATCCCTGGAGTTCACTGCCAATTAAAATAATAAATAAGCAACACTAACCACAGATATTAGAGGGAAAGATAATTGTTCTTCCTTGTCAAATAAATGAAGAGATGATCGTGAACCAGAGAGGAGGACTAGAGAGGTATATGTTTTATTCTCCCATGGTGTTGTTTCATCATTATTTTATCTACATGACAATGGATGAAAAGAAAGACTAAGTCACAGCACAGTAATAACAACCAGTTGAAATGTTCCCATCCTCACAAGCCAGAGACAGGCAGCTTCTTTTCAGTACTTCTAACTACAACTCCAACTCAAGTTCCCCTCACTGGACGCATTGACTTCACTGTGAGGAAGAACAGTACATCAGCTTCCTCCTATGGGACATACCAAGAAAGGCTGACTGAATTTTATAAATAAATCATGCATACACACACCCACACATACTATGGATAGTTCATCTCAGGCTGAGAATAACAGAAATTAATTTTATCAATATAATAACAACAATAATGACTATCCTCTATTAACTATGTATTGTGTGCCATTCACCGTGCTAAGAAATAACATGCATCATCTGATTTAATTTCTCAGAATAGTTTTCTGAAGTCAGTGCCATTATTTCCATGAGGATTAGAGAATTTAGATAATTTGCCTGTGATCACAAAACTCAGTGCCCATCTCCATAAGTCCATTCAAGACACCATGTTTCATGTCACTTACCCCTTTGATTACCTTTGATGGGTCAGATTTTGAGAAGTAAATGTGTCATAGTTTATTCAAATAAAATCAAAAGAATGACCCTAAATTGTTAACACTGTTTGAATGTCTGTGTTGTATGACCCTGAACTAATTATGGGCTCAGGAGACCATGAATAGGTAAGAAACTGAACTAACACATATAATTTTGTGTTACACTGCATTTGGTTATTTATTTATATTCTTCTCACTCCCACACATATGCACACAACTTAACATTGAGCTGCTAAAGCAAGGACCTAGTTACATTCATCTCTATATGTATTTTTCTTGCTGTAAGATCATATAAGATGTTTTAAAAAATTGTAAAAGGGAAAGGAGGGAAGAGATGAGGGATAAAATATTTATTTGTGAACATATACAATGCTAGCAGAATTTTAGATTTATGTATCATATCACATTTATATTGTCATTTCGAAGAAGGTAGTTATAATGATAAGAGAACAAAGATTCTGCAGAGTTATGAAATTGTAGTTCACTTAATACATCATAAAACTGGGATGAGAATCTGCTTTTGGCAACTGCATAAGCCATTCTTTTTCTACAAGATAGTGTTGAGCATTAAGTTTTTACCACTATTAGTCTTACATAATTATGGTTAACTTAGGTCCAACTCTGCTGATGAGTCAGCAGATAACTTCTCACCCAGGACTGGATGACTGGAGACTGCTCATTGAGAAAGAAAACAGAGGAAGAGAAACAATGTTCGGGTATATTAGGTTTTAGCGTGTTGAGTTTGAGGCAACTGTGTGGTAGGCAAAAGGAGATTTTCCACAGAGCTGAAAATATGAGTTCAACATTCAGGAGGTAAGTGTATGCCAGAGATGGAGATTTGGGGAATGGTCTATAAAGCTGGCAGCTAAAGCCATGCTAGTCAAAGAGGTCCCTAAAGGAGAATATGTAGACTGAGAAGAGTGCTAAAATGTCGTTTTATGGAATTGCGTGGAGGGAAAAAAAACCTAAAAGGAGGATTTTGATATAGGTCATCTAAAGCAGACAGGAACTAAGCTAAAACTATAGTAGAGGATAAGAAAAGAAGGAGTTTCAAAAAGGAGAAAGTGGAATATATTAAATTGAGGTAAGGAATGTCCATTGGATATATCAGCTAGGCGTTTTGATTTATCAACCACTTGGTAATTTTGAAGTTTTAGGGTTATTTCAGAATAGCTAAAGGATGTTTGAGTTGAGAGAATGTTAAAAGTACATCAATAAAGCAAACCCCAGGATGCACTTTTAAGCAACTTGAATGGAGTATAATTGACATCATGGAAAAGAGTCATTCTCTAACCTCAAACTCTGACTTGTTTTGCTATCATGTATTTATTATTATTTAATATATGATATGTGTGTTTATCATCTGCCTGCTTATGGTAGAATAAAAGCTCATAAAAGAAGTCACTTTATTTCATTACTACTACATTCTCAGTGTTTAGAATAAGTGAAAGTTGCTCAGTCATGTCCAACTCTTTGTGACCTCATGAAGTGTAGCCCTCCAGGCTCCTCTGTCCATGGAATTCTCCAGGCAAGAATTCTAGAGTAGGTAGCCATTCCCTTCTCCAGGGCTCTTCCTGATTCAGGGATCTTGCCAAATACATTCCACCTCCTGTATTTGAAAATAAATTTTATTGGGACACAATTCCTGTCCATATTATCTGTAGCCACTTTGGCTACAGTTGCCTGAGTTGAGTCAAGGTGACAGAGACTTTCAAAATAAGAATATTTACTATCCAACCCTTAATGGAAAAAAGTTTGCTAACCCCTGTTTTGTTTTGTTTTGTTTTTGGCCACACTGCACAGCATGTGGGATCTTACAGCTTAAACACACAGCTCTGGCCTTGGAAGCATAGATCCTAAACACTGTATTCCCAGGGAAGTCCCTGCTAACCCCTGTTCTAGAACAATATTTGCACATAGTAGATGTTCATTAAATATAGCCAATAATCAAATGAACTAATTCATAAATTAAAGGCATTTTCACATTTAATACAGTTGGCTGAGTTAACTTTCTGAGGTGATACTAATATATAAAGGACAGAAGTGAACACTAAATGAGATGCATGTAATTGGCAAATGGACATATCAAAAAGCAAGTATGTTCATCTCCTCTCCTTTCTCTCTGAAAAGCTGTTTGTAAAGATGATTTTATTGCTTCCTGAAGGGCTCCTCCAGGACTGTCTTCAATCACTCTGGTTGGAAGTATCAACAGTGGGAAGCCAATGAAATAATATTAATTCATCCACCAAAGATGCCCTGGAAGTTATGAGACCTAATCTGCACAGTCATGATAAACAAGATAGCAACTGAGGAAAATCAAAGTCCCCAACTTGTAGGTCATCCCAGTCCTTTAAAGTCATTATCATTATTAACATTATTTCTGTTGTAGCAAAAGGGGAAGTGGACAAGAAACATAGGCATTTGAGACTGAAGGCTGGGACTTCACCTTTTTAATCGTTCCAGAAGGGTTCTTCATTATTCATAGCTTTCCCTACAGAATAGTGCATTGTTCAAAGCGGCTGTCAAGACCATTCAGCTTCTTAATTTTTTTTCTGTATTTTTTGCTAGTTATTTTTTCCTTAGGGCTGAGTATCCAATGTGGAAGTTTTATTTTTTAAGCCACTTAGATTTTAAAAAAAAATACTAGTACTGCAAGCTATTCTAAGCTTTTGTTCTTCAATACACACACTCTCAACCAAGGGTGATATTTTCAATTTTATTTTGAAAAGGGACTTGAACATTAAATTGAAGCCTTCAGAATTGGCAGGTGTTAAGCAGGAGAAAGGAGAAAAGAAAGATATTTCAATTTTCAAAAGGATTTTAACAATTTATAAAAGAATAGAATAGAGAGTTTAAGAATAGACCAAAGTTAGAAAAATATTGCTATTAAAAATAGAAATGTTCAACTCTTTACCTCTTAGGTCTCAAATACCCCTATACTGTCTGATGAAACCTCAAATCACATCATTAATTCCATACTTCCTCTCTTCCCTGGATGCCAAGATCTGCATTAATCCATTAAGCACATATAGACTGAGATTCTGAATTTTATGACAGTGTGTGAAGCTATATGGGTACTTCAGAGAATGGAATAGCTATGCCTGACTTCAGGTCTACTGTCTATCAGGGAACACTGATCAAGAAACATATACATGCAGGTTATTAATACCCTGAAACCAGAGCACTAAATCGTCTTATAAAGAAAGAAGACTGAATGGGCACATCATGTGTAAAACATCATGGGATTGATATCAGAAAAGATTTAATTCATTCATTTGCTTGACAGATACTTATCTACCATGTGTTAGACAATGCAGAAAGGGTCAGGGAGACCATACTATTACCATGAATAAAGTGCATCATGATGTATATCTCTTAGGAATGTTTAATAGCTGAGACTATTTTTAAACTTTGACTTTTGTCCAGTTATAATAAATGTATTTTAATCAAATTTAAATGAGATGTTTAAAAGGAATGGTTTGCCAACAAGTTCTCATGATGATATATTTTATTCACTTCCACCACATCTAAAGCTTGAAATCTTTGAAATATGTGATTTTAAAAATCAGAAGTAATTTTGATCTTTCTCCTGTTTTGTTTCTAAATAGTAAAATAAGATTGGTATCAGGGTGCTATTTTTAAACACTTTTCTGAAAATCAAATATTTAGGATGCAGATAGTGCTTGTTCACAGTAAATAAGAGCAAATTATATAAAAAATAACTATTTTTAAAAATTAGCAATGGCTTTTAAAGTTTAGAGATATCTTGATATGCTATCTAGTTTTGATCAAATGGCCATGAGATTTATTGAACTGCTGCTGCTGCTGCTGCTAAGTCACTTCAGTCGTGTCTGACTCTGTGCGACCCCATAGACAGCAGCCCACCAGGCTCCCTCGTCCCTGGGGTTCTCCAGGCAAGAACACTGGAGTGGGTCACCATTTCCTTCTCCAATTATTGAACTAGTAAACATTAACTCACTGTGACCTGGCAGGGTTCTTTTCATATTTATGTTTATCATTGCATGGTTTTTAACTTGTTTACATCAAGTGCAGATATTAAGAAACTGGCTTCCACCTTATTTTTGGAAAGAATAGTAACTCTCTGAGTCACAGTTTTTTGATCTCTAAGATGATTATAATAGCACCAAGTACCTTCTAGAGTAATTAAGAAAATTACCTGAATTACTTCATATAAAATAGATAGGGCATTTTAATGCTTATTTAGTACAAATTCAAGGAAACTCAAAATGGATTAAAGACCTAAATATAAGACCAGAAACTACAAAACTCCTAGAGGAAAGCATAGGCAGAACACTCTCCGATATAAATCACAGCAAGATCCTCTATGACCCACCTCACAGAGTAATGGAAACAAAAACAGAAATAAAAATAAACAATTGGGACCTAATTAAACTTAAAAGCTTTTGGACAATGGAGAAAACTACAAGCAATGTGAAAAGACATCCATCAGAATGGGTGGAAATAATAGCAAATGAAACAATTGACAAAGAATTTATCTCCAAAATATACAAGCAGCTCAAGCAGCTCAATACCAGAATAAATGAACAACGCAATGAAAAAGTGGACGAAAGACCTAAACAGACATTTCCCCAAAGAAGACATACAGATAGTGAAGAACACATGAAAAGATGCTCAACAGCACTCATTATTGCTGCTGCTGCTGCTAAGTCGCTTCAGTCATGTCCAACTCTGTGCGACCCAATAGACGGCAGCCCACTAGGCTCCCCCGTCCCTGGGATTCTCCAGGCAAGAACACTGGAGTGGGTTGCCATTTCCTTCTCTAGCATTCATTATTAGAGAAATGCAAATAAAAACAACGAGTTATCATCTCACACCAGTCAGAATGGCCATTATCAAAAAGTCTACAAACAAATGCTGGAGAGGGTACGAAGAAAAGAAAACCCTCTTACGCTGTTTGTGGGGATGCAAACTGGTACAGCCACTATGGAAACAGTGCTGAGATTCCTTAAGAAACTGGGAATAGAACTGCCATATGACCCAGCAATCCTATTGCTGGGCATACACTCTGAGGAAACTAGAATTGAGAGACACATATACGCCAGTGTTCACTGCAGCACTATTTACAATAGCTAGGACATGAAAACAACCTAGATGTTCACTGGAAGAAGAATGAATAAAGAAGTTGTGGTATATATAGGACCCAGAGACCCCACAGAGACTGAGACAGAACTGTATTTGGGTGTCTCCTGTGGAGGTACGGGTCAGCAGTGGACTGCCGCAGGAGCAGGGGCTCTGGGTGCAGTAGACCTGGGTATGGCATAAGCTGTCCTGGAGGAGGTTGCCATTAACCCCACCGTAGAGCTGCCAGAACTTACACAAAACTGGAGAAACAGACTCTTGGAAGGCACAAACAGAACCTTGTGCACAAAAGGACCCAGAAGAAAGGAGGAGTGACCCCACAAGAGACTGACCCAGACTTGCCTGTGAGTGTCCAGGAGTCTCCAGCAGAGGCATGGGTTGGCGGTGGCCTGCTGCAGGGTTGGGGTCACTGAATACATAAGTGCATGCATGGGACATTTTGAAGGAGGTCAGCATTATCTTCATTACCTCCACCACAGTTTGGCCACAGGTCAAATAACAGGGAGAGGACATAGACCCACCCTTCAACAGAAAACTGGATTAAAGATTTACTGAGCATGGCCCCAATCTTCAGAACAAGACCCAGTTTCCCCTTCAGTCAGTCTCTCCCATTAGGGAGCTTCCATAAGCCTCTTATCCTTTTCCATCAGAGGCAGACTGAAAACCACAATCACAGAAAACTAACCATTCTGATCACATGGACCACAGCCTTGTGTAACTCAATGAAACTGTGAGCCATGGCGAGTAGGGCCACCCAAGATGGATGGGTCATGGTGGAGAGTTCTGACAAAACGTGGTTCACTGAAGAAGGGAATGGCAAACCATTTCAGTATTCCTGCCTTGAGGACCCCATGAACAGTATGAAAAGGCAAAAAGATAGGACACTGAAAGATGAACTCCCCAGGTTGGTAGGTACCCAGTATGCTACTGGAGATCAGTGGAGACATAATTCCACAAAGAATGAAGAGACAGAGCAAAAGCAAAACCAAACCCAGTTGTGGATGTGACTGGTGACGGAAGTAAAGTACGACACTGTACAGAGCAACAATATTGCACAGGAACATGGAATGTCAGGTCCATGAATCAAGGTAAATTGGAAGTGGTCAAACAGGAGATGGCAAGAGGGAACATGAACATTTTAGGAATCAGCAAATTAAAATGGACTGGAATGGGTGAATTTAACTCAGATTACCATTATATCTGCTACTGTGGGCAAGAATCCCTTAGAATAAATGGAGTAGCTGTCATAGTCAACAAAAGAGTATGAAATGCAGTACTTGGATGAAATCCCCCAAACAACAGAATGATCTCTGTTCATTTCTTAGACAAACCATTTGATATCACAGTAAACCAAGTCTATGCCCTGACCAATAATGCTGAATAATCTGAAGTTGAACGGTTCTTTGAAGATCTACAAGACTTTCTAGAGCTAACACTCAAAAAAGATCTCGTTTTCATTATAGGGGACAGAAATGGAAAAGTAGGAAGTCAAGAAATACCTGGAGTAACAGGCAAATTTGGCCTTGGAATATGGAATGAAGCAGGGCAAAGGCTAATAGAGTTTTGCCAAGAGAATGCACTGGTCATAGCAAACACCCTCTTCCAACAACATGTGTAGAGAAGACTCTACACATGGACAACCCCAGATGGTCAATATCAAAATCAGTTTGATTATATTCTTTGCAGCCAGAGAAGGAGGAGCTCTATACAATCAGCAAAAACAAAACTGGGAGCTGACTGTGGCTCAGATCATGAACTCCTTATTGCCAAATTCAGACTTAAATAGAAGAAATTAGGGAGAACCACTAGACCATTCAAGTAAGACCTGAATCAAATCCCTTATGATTATACAGTGGAAATAACAAATAGATCCAAGGGCTTCTTGAGAGATGATGCTATGAAAGTGATGCACTCAATATGCCAGCAAATTTGGAAAACTCAGCAGTGGCCACAGGACTGGAAAAGTCACAGGACTGGAAAAGGTCAGTTTTCATTCCAATCCCAAAGAAAGGCAATGCCAAAGAATGCTCAAACTACCGCACAATTGCACTCATCTCACACGCTAGTAAAATAATGCTCAAAATTCTCCAGGCCAGGCTTCAGCAATATGTGAACCGTGAACTTCCTGATGTTCAAGCTGGTTTTAGAAAAGGCAGAGGAACCAGAGATCAAATTGCCAACATCCACTGGATCATGGAAAAAGCAAGAGAGTTCCAGAAAAAACATCTATTTCTGCTTTATTGACTATGCCAAAGCCTTTGACTGTGTGGATCACAATCAACTGTGGAAAATTCTGAAAGAGATGGGAATACCAGACTACCTGACCTGCCTCTTGAGAAATCTGTATGCAGGTCAGAAAGCAACAGTGAGAACTGGACATGGAACAACAGACTGGTTCCAAATAGGAAAAGGAGTTCGTCAAGGCTGTATTTTGTCACCCTGTTTATTTAACTTATATGCAGAGTACATCATGAGAAACGCTGGACTGGAAGAAACACAAGCTGGAATCAAGATTGCCGGGAGAAATATCAATAACCTCAGATATGCAGATGACACCACCCTTATGGCAGAAAGTGAAGAGGAACTCAAAAGCCTCTTGATGAAAGTGAAAGTGGAGAGTGAAAAAGTTGGCTTAAAGCTAAATATTGAGAAAACGAAGATCACGGCATCCGATCCCATCACGTCATGGGAAATAGATGGGGAAACAGTGGAAATGGTGTCACTTTATTTTTTGGGGCTCCAAAATCACTGCAGATAGTGACTACAGCCATGAAATTATAAGACGCTTACTCCTTGGAAGGAAAGTTATGACCAACCTAGATAGCATATTGAAAAGCAGAGACATTACTTTGCTAACAAAGGTCCGTCTAGTCAAGGCTATGGTTTTTCCTATGGTCATGTATGGATGTGAGAGTTGGACTGTGAAGGAGGCTGAGTGCTGAAGAACTGATGCTTTTGAACTGTGGTGTTGGAGAAGACTCTTGAGAGTCCCTTGGACTGCAAGGAGATCCAACCAGTCCATTTTGAAGGAGATCAGCCCTGGGTATTCTTTGGAAGGACTGATGCTAAAGCTGAAACTTCAGTACTTTGGCCACCTCGTGTGAAGAGTTGACTCACTGGAAAAGACTCTGATGCTGGGAGGGATTGGGGGCAGGAGGAGAAGGGGACGACAGAGGATGAGATGGCTGGATGGCATCACTGACTCAATGGACGTGCGTCTGGGTGAACTCCAGGAGTTGGTGATGGACAGGGAGGCCTGGCTTGCTGCGATTCATGGGGTCGCAAAGAGTCGGACTCTACTGAGCGACTGAACTGAACTGAACTCAAGGGCTTAGATCTGATATACAGGGTGACTGAAGAACTATGAACAGAGGTTTGTGTGATTGTATAGGAGGCAGTCATTAAGACCATCCCCAGGAAAAAGAGAGTCAAAATGTTTGTCTGAGGAGGCCTTACAAATAGCTATGAAAAGAAGAGAAGCAAAAGGCAAAGGAGAAAAGGAAAGATATATCCATCTGAATGCAGTGTTCCAAAGAATATCAAGGAGAGATAAGAAAGCTTTCCTCAGTGATCAATGTAAAGAAATAGAGGAAAACAATAGAATGGAAAAGACTAGAGATCTCTTCAAGAAAACTAGAGATTCCAAGGGAAATTGTCATGCAAAGATGGGCACAATAAAGGACATAAATGGTATGGACCTCACAGAAGCAGAAAATATTAAGAGGAGGTGGCAAGAATACTATAAGAACCATATAAAAAAAGATCTTCATGACCCAGATAATCACGGTGGTGTGATCACTCACCAGGAGCCAGACATCCTGGAATGAGAAGTTAACTGGGCCTTAAGAAGCAACACTATGAAAAAAGCTAGTGAACATGATGGAATTCCAGTTGAGCTATTTCAAACTCTGAAAGATGATGCTGTGAAAGTGCTACACTCAATATGCCAGCAAATTTGGAAAACTCAGCAGTGGCCACAGCAATGGAAAAGGTCAGTTTTCATTCCAATCCAAAAGAAAGGCAACACCAAAGAATGCGATACCACACAATTGCACTCATTCCACATACTAGTAAAGTAACGCTCAAAATTCTCCAAGCCAGGCTTCAGCAGTACGTGAACCATGAACTGAAAGATGTTCAAGCTAGTTTAGAAAAGGCAGAGGAACCAGACATCAAATTGCCAACATCCCTTGGATCACTAGGAAAAGCAAGAGAGTTCCAGAAAAACATCTTCTGCTGTATTGACTATGCCAAAGCCTTTGACTGTGTGGATCACAACACACTTTGGAAAATTCTTAAAGAGATGAGAAGTCATACCACCTGACCTGCCTCCTGAGAAATCTGTTTGCAGGTCAGGAAGCAACAGTTAGAACTGGACATGGAACAACAGACTGGTTCCAGTTGGGGAAAGGAGTACGTCAAGGCTGTATATTGTCACCCTGCTTATTTAACTGATATGCAGAATCCATCATGCTAAATGCTGGGCTGGATGTAGCAAAAGCTGGAATCAAGATTGGCAGGAGAAATATCAATAACCTCAGATATGCAGATGACACCACACTTATGCAGAAAGCGAAGAAGAACTGAAGAGCCTCTTGATGAAAGTGAAAGAAGAGAGTGAAAAAGTTGGCTTAAAGCTCAACATTCAGAAAACTAAGTTCATGGCATCTAGTCCCATCACTTTATGGCAAATAGATGGAGAAACAGTGGAAACAGTGGCTGACTTTATTTTTGGGGGCTCCAAAATCACTGCAGATGGTGACTGCAGCCATGAAATTAACAGATGCTTGCTCCTTGGAAGAAAAGATATGACCAACATAGAAAGCACATTAAAAGACAGAGACATCACTTTTTCAACAAAGGTCTGTCTAGCCAAAGCTACATTTTTTTCCAGTAGTCATGTATGGATGTGAGAGTTGGACTGTGAAGAAAGCTGAGTGCCAAAGAATTGATGCTTTTGAACTGTGGTGTTGGAGAAGACTCTTGAGAGTCCCTTGGACAGCAAGAAGATCCAACCAGTCCATCCTAAAGGAGATCAGTCCTGAATATTCATTGGAAGGACTGATGCTGAAGCTGAAACTCCAATACTTTGGCCACCTGATGGGAAATACTGACTCATTTGAAAAGACTCTGATGCTGGGCAAGTTTGAAGGTGGAAGGAGAAGAGGACGACAGGGGATGAGATGGTTGGATGGCATCACCTACTCGATGGACATGAGTTCGAGTAAATTCTGGGAGTTGGTTATGGACAGGGAGGCTTGGCCTGCTGTAGTCTATGGGGTCGCAAAAAGTCAGACATGACAGCGATTGAACTGAACTTGTACATAAACACAATAGAATATTACGCAGCTATATAAAGGAACACATTTGAGTCAGTTCTAATGACGTGGATGAACCTGGAGCATATTACACAGAGTAACGTAAATCAGAAAGAGAAAGACAAGTACTGCATATTTGCATATATATCGAATTTAGAAAGATGGTACCAATGATCCTACATGCAAGGCAACTAAGGAGACACATATATAAAGAGCAGACTTTTGGATTCAGTGGGAGAAGGCAAGGGTGGTATGATTTAAGAGAATAGCACTGAAACATGTACGTTACCATATGTAAAATCGATGACCAGTGCTAGTTCAATCCATGAAGCAGGTTACCCATAGTGCACGCTCTTGGACAACCCAGAGGAATAGAGTGGAGATGGAGGTGGGAGGGGTGTTCAGGATCGGGGGGACACATGTATAATTGTGACTGATTCTGATTCATGTTGTTCCATGACAAAAACCATCACAATACTGTAATTATCCTCCAAATAAAATAAATGAATTAATTTAAAAAAATAAAATTACCTGAATTAGTTTATGTAAAATAGGGCATTTAAATATTTATTTAGTACTAATTCAAGGTATTGTGGAAAAATCACTGTATATTACCTAGAGAGAACTTGTTGGTAATTTCAACTTTTAAAATCTCCATACAGTCCTACATATATCACTATACTTACCAGATTGTTTTTATTTTTAATGTTGAAAATACCTACCAGAGAGGTTGTTCTTGATGTTTGAATTTGTGAACATAATAATTAAAAATAAATAAATGTTCATTTTAAATGGGGTAGGAAGCCCTGGAGGGAGACCCTTCATGTACCACACACTACTCAGACCACAGTAGTGGGAAGGAAGACTTTTTCCTTCCCAGTAACAGTGCAGCCAATGAGAAGCTGCCATCACCCTGGATTCTTCAAGGTGGCCCTTCCTAACTTCCTTTTTTCCCTTTATAAAGCAAGTCCTTCTCTCTGTTCTTTAGACTTTTCTACGGTTATCATAGTTTGCGTGTCCTGAATTGCAATTCTCTGCTTTTCCAAATAAATTTATTTTGCTGGTAAAATAAAGTAACTGGATTTTACTTTTTTAGATAAATATTACATGGCAGCTAAAAAGGGACCCAAAGGAGACAAATCCTCAAGAAACTAAGAACCTTCAGAACAATGTATAGTACCCAGTTGAGCCCTCTCTGCTCTTCACTTCTGAGAGTCATCTTTTCCTTTTTGGTTCAATAAACCTTCTCTTGGACCTAAGCTTCCTCTTTTTAGTTGAGCTCTGCAACAATTTTTTTTTTTTTTTCTTGATGGCACTGTCCTTCCTGGGGAGAACTTTTCTATTTTCTGAATCTCTAGTTTTGAGTAATGGGATCTCACTCTGCTAAATTCTTTTAAGAGATTCCTCCTTATGGAACTCTGGCTTGTTAATATGTTTAAAACCAATGATCTTACCTCATGCCCATTTTAAGCTAATTGAACCAACTCAATCAAAAATAATTTAGAATTCCAATGACATTTATGGGGTACTTTCAATCTCCCAAAACTTGCTTTACTTAGGACCAATTTAGAGGACTGATGCTCTAAAATGAAACAAACTGATTGGGATGCCTATTTCAATTGATATCTTAAGGTTTCCAAAAGTATTCAGGACTCTACAATTGCCTCTCTCCAAAATACCATCTATAACTTGACCCAGGCAAATAAGTGGTTGAAAGATGAGTTTAAAAAACATTGGAGGCTTCTTCATGCCTTCCACCCTCTTCTCTAACATGTTCTTCTACAGCACCTCTTTGTACCTCCCACTTCTATATTCCAAACACCTCACTGAACTTCCCTCTTTCTCTGAACTTCTTCTTACTTCTTTCTTTTTCATTCCTGAGAAAAACTGCCCTTGTAAAATCAGACCCTTTGAGGATCCTGGTGCTATGCCCTGAATTTCTCTCTATTCTGAACTAAAGCCAAACTATGAACCATGGTCAAAGATTTTCCTAGAGCTACTAAATACTGTCATAAATATGCTGAGGAATTTAGTCTTCCAGACTTACCAACCATCTTTCTCAAATATATAACAGCCATTTCACTTGCTTATTGGTGAGGGCCAAGTTCAACAATGGATAAAAGCAGACAATTGGGATGATTCTGAAAAATACCATAGGCTGCAAATAGGGAAACAACCCCTTGAGCTGTTTTATATATATACACTTAGCTGAAATGAGATTCAAGCTTGTACCCAAAGGGTCTGTGAGCCTCTGCAGGATTATTATGCTACTGCTAAGTCACTTCAGTCGTGTCCGACTCTGTGACGGACACAGCCCACCAGGCTCCCCCGTCCCTGCGATTCTCCAGGCAAGAACACTGGAGTGGTTTGCCATTTCCTTCTCCAATGCATGAAAGTGAAAAGTGAAAGTGAAGCCGCTCAGTTGTGTCTGACTCTTAGCAACCCCATGGACTGCAGCCTACCAGGTTCCTCTATCCATGGGATTTTCCAGGCAAGAGTACTGGAGCGGGGTGCCATTGCCTTCTTCAGCAGGATTATTATAGGCAGCTCAAAATAATTATTTTTGAGAAAATCCTGACTTCTTATAGATGTTGAGTCTACTTGGGTAGGTTTTAACTCTATGTTTATTATTGGGCTGGACCACATCTTTCTCTTCTAGTTAAAAGGACCAGGAAGGAATGGGAAACCATGTCCACTCTAGCTCTAGATAATTTAGTAAATCAGCTTGCCCATACCCTATATGATTTGATACAAGGAGTTCAGTATAGTTCAGTTGCTCAGTCTTGTCCAACTCCTTGTAACCCATGGACTGCAGCATGCCAGGCTTCCGTCCATCACCAACTCCTAAAGCTTGTTCAAACTCATGTCCATTGAGTCGGTGATGCCATCCAACCATCTCAACCTCTGTCATCCCCTTTTCCTCCTGTTTTCAATCTTTCCCTGCATCAGGATCTTTTCAAATGAGTCAGTTCTTCACATCAGATGGCCAAAGTATTGGAGTTTCAGCTTCAGCATTAGTCCTTCCAGTGAATATTCAGGACTGATTTCCTTTAGAACGGAACGGTTGTATCTCCTTGCAGTCCAAGGTACTTTCAAAAGTCTTCAACACCACAGTTCAAAAGCATCAATTCTTCAGCACTCAGCTTTCTTTATAGTCCAACTTTCACATCCATACATGACTACTGGAAAAACCATAGCTTTGACTAGATGGACTTTTGTTGACAAAGTAATGTCTCTGCTTTTTAATATTCTGGATAGGCTGGTCACAGATTTTCTTACAAGGAGCAAGCATCTTTTAATTTCATGGCTGCAGTCACTCTCTGCAGTGAGTGGGAGCCCCAAAAGATAAAGTCAGCCACTGTTTCCCCATCTATTTGCCATGAAGTGATGGGACCAGATGCCATGATCTTTGTTTTCTGAATGTTGAGCTTTAAGCCAAATTTTTCACTCTCCTCTTTCACTTTCATTAAGAGGCTCTTCAGTTCTATTTTATTTTCTGTCTAAGTGTGGTGTCATCTGCGTATCTGAGGTTATTTATATTTCTCCCAGAAATCTTGATTCCAGCTTGTGTTTCATCCAGCCCAGCATGTAGCTTGATGGACCCTGCATATCAGTTAAATAAACATGGTAACAAATACAGCCTTGACATACTCCTTTTCCTATTTGGAACGAGTCTGTTGTTCCATGTCCAGTTCTACTGTTGCTTCCTGACCTGCATACAGATTTCTCAGGAGGCAGGTCAGGTGGTATGGTATTTGTATCTCTTGAAGAATTTTCCAGAGTGTGTTGTGACCCACACAGTCAAAGGCTTTAACATAGTCAACAAACCAGAAGTAGATGTTTTTCTGGAACTCTCTTGCATTTCAATGATCCAACAGATATTGGCAATTTGATCTCCTGTTCCTCTGCTGCTGCTGCTAAGTTGTTTCAATCATGTCTGACTCTGTGTGACCCCATAGACGGCAGCCCACCAGGGTCCCCCATCCCTGGGAGTCTCCAGGCAAGAATTCTGGACTGGGTTGCCATTTCCTTCTCCAATGCATGAAAGTGAAAAGTGAAAGTGAAGTCATTCAGTCATTTCCGACTTGTAGCGACCCCATGGACTGCAGCCCACCAGGCTCCTCTGTCCATGGGATTTTCCAGGCAAGAGTACTGGAGTGGGGTGCCATTGCCTTCTCCACTGGTTCCTCTGGTTCCTCTGCCTATTCTAAATCTAGCTTGAACATCTGGAAGTTCACGGTTCACATACCGTTGAAGCCTGGCTTGGAAAATTTTGAGCATTCCTTTACTAGCGTGTGAGATGAGTGCAACTGTGCAGTAGTTTGAGCAGTCTTTGGGATTTCCTTTCTTTGGGATTGGAATGAAAACTGACCTTTTCCAGTCCTGTGGCCACTGCTGAGTTTTCCAAATTTGCTGGCATACTGAGTACAGTACTTTCACAGCATCATCTTTTAGGATTTTAAATAGCTCAACTGGAATTCCATCACTTCCACTAGCTTTGTTCATAGTGATGCTTCCTAAGGTCCACTTGACTTCACATTCCAGGATCTCTGACCCTAGGTGAATGATCACACCATCGTGGTTAGATCATGAAGATCTTTTTTGTATAGTTCTTCTGTGTATTCTTGCCACCTCTTCTTAATATCTTCTGCTTCTGTTAGGTCCATACAGTTTCTGTCCTTTATTGTGCCCATCTTTGCAGGAAATGTTCCCTTGGTATCTCTAATTTTCTTGATAAAAGAAAGATCACTGAAATTCTTAGTTTTAAGCTCTAACAAACTGAGGGCCCTAAACCATACAAAACCCCTCCTGGTATTGTAATTTTTGCAAAAGCCATGACATTGGAAGAAAATTGTTATAAGCTTTAGTTCTGTAGGCAACTTCAGCTCTCTGATTAGCCTTCCCCCAAATCCTTGTAACTCCCAGTTACGGGATTCTGAGGAGCTGGAATGGTTTTTCCTAGTTGTTCTTCTCAACCAGCTTGGAGAAATATTAATTACTCTCCAAATTGGGAATGACTCTGTCCTTACAGACACTGGAGCTACACTCAGTGCTCAACCTCACTGTTACTAAACAGCCACGGCCTGGAAGTAGTAAAACAGTTCAAATAGTGGGAGTCTCTAATAATAACCTCAACAAACACCTATCTCTAAACCTATTCTCTTTCTTTAGGCCAAGAGATACTCATCCTTTTCTCCTTGGTTTCTCTACCCCTATTCATTTATTGGGCTGATATTTCTTACAGAAATATCACGCTGGAATGTTTCTCCCCAAAGGGGAAGAAAGTTCTAGAATTTGATAGAGCAACAAAAACGCCCAACAAAGTGAATCAAATGACTTCAGGAAAATTTATTTGTTTCTTCTGTGGCAACATATGGGCTAATTTTAAGGATACTAAACATTTGTCCCTATTGGATGAGTTTCAAGGCTTCAAAGCCATAACAGGATTATGAAGCTCAGGGGGCCTCCCCTTCCCTCCACTCATCTCTGCAATAATCCTATTTTGCCTGTAAGGGGACCACCTTATAATTTGCTTCTTTGTTCTCCTTTTTAGGTCTTTTCTTGGGGAGACAGAATACACCAGTTAAAGCATGAAATTTTAATTAAAAATATTCTAAGTGACAAGAAAAGAAAATGTTTAGTCTTAAAGGGACACAAAATCTTAAAATAAATTGCAGTTTTCTCACTCAGGTGTGATATGTTGGACACCTGATTTCAGAACAATGGCTACATGTAGATACAAACAGGCTTTGTGGCATTCTGAACTTCTCCAAATCCAAAATTCAGCATCAATTCAAAATTTTCTTAAATCTGAATGTGGGGCAAGAAGCAACAGTTAAAAAACTGTATGGAAATACTGATTGGTTCAGGATTGAGAAAGAAGTACAACAGAGCTGTCTGTTCTCACCCTGTTTATTTAACCTATATGCTGCATCATGAGAAATTCCAGGCTGGATGAATTATAAGCTGGAGTCAAGACAGGCAGGAGAAATACCAACAACCTCAGATATGTGGATGATATCACTCCAGTGGCAGAAAGCAAAGAGGAACTAAAGAGCCTCTTGATGAAGGTGAAGAAGGAGAGTGAAAGAGCCAGCTTAAAATTGAATATTAAAAAAAAAAAAAAAAAACTAAGATCATGGCATCTGGCCCCATTACTGCATGGCAAATAGAAGAGGAAATGGTGGAAGTAGTGATAGATTTCCTCTTCTTGGGTTATAAATCTCTGTGCATGATGACTGCAACATGAAATCAGATGATTGCTTCTCGATAGGAAAGCTATGACAAACCTAGGCAGCGTTTTGAAAAGCAGAGACATTACTCTGCTGACAAAGGTGCATATAGTCAAGGCTATGGTCTTCCCAACTGTCACTTACAATTGTGAGAGCTGGACCATAAAGAAGGCAGAATGCCAAAGAACTGATGCCTTTGAACTGTGGTGCTGGACAAGACTCTTGAGAGTCCCTTGGACTGCAAGAAGATCAAACCAGTCAATCTTAAGGGAAATCAACCCTGGATACTCACTGGAAGGACTTATGCTTAAGCTGCAGCTCCAGTATCCTGGTCATCTGATACAAACAGACTCATTGGAAAAGTCCCTGATGCTGGGAAAGATTGAGGGCAGAAGAAGAAGAGGGCTTCAAAGGATGATATGGCTGGATGCCATCACCAATGCAATGGACATGAACTTGGGCAAACTTTGGGAGATAGAAAGGGAAGGGAGGCCTGGGGTGCTGCAGTCCATGAGGTCACAAATAGTTGGACATGACTGAGAGACTGAACAACAACAGAATTTTTCTTAGGCCAGCTGGCTACTGCCAAAATTATATTTCAAATAGCCTTCTTATGACCCAATACCTGATTTGTTTTAGTAAAACCAATAGACCTGACCCTATCATTTGGGAAGATCAGGATGACATAGTTGTTGAAACCCTAATGGAACACTAGATAAATTTTTCTGCCCTTAATATCTCAATTTTCAACTTTCCTTTTTTCTTTCTTTATATTTGTAAAAGAAGAAAATGTCCTTGGTGTAGTTGCCCAAAAGCATAGGGACAACATTGACCCATAGGGTATTATAACCAACAGCTAGACCCTGTAACACAAAGATCACCTCCTTCACTCAGAGCCTTTCTTTCTACTGCCCTTTTAGCCAAGATCCTGGAAGAAAGTCATGGGATTCCTTCTAACCATCTTTGTACCTCACGCAGTTGAAGCTCTCCTGAATCCCATCATACTCAACACCTTTCAGCTAGTCGTCTACAGATCACCTCCAGACTTGATGACTTATAGAAAATTCCTCTAAATAATTCTGATTTTATTATTATTTACTGTTTGTTCTTATTTAAAAGATATTTAGAAGAGAAAAAAAAGGTCAGTATATGCTGGGTATGCTACTGCATGTCCTTTTGAAGTCAATGAGGCAAAACCCATGCTCTCAGCTACCTCAGCTCAATATGACACTCTTAACAAGGCCTACATTAGCAAAGGGCAAAAATGCAAGTATCTCTACTGACAATAGGAATCCTTAGAGTATCTCAAGACTTTGGAATATTATAGAAACAGTGAGGCTTCCTCATTTCCTGTGGAAAACATGTCCAGGAATTATTAGACTCTATACTCTTGCCAGCTGCTGTGGCCATTATCAAGTTCCCTGGAAATCCCAAACTTCATTCCCTACAGGCTAAAGGAAACCATCCTGCTAATATTTCTGCCAAATGCTACTCTCAAGGAACCAACAATTCAACCTCTGTTGTGATCCAAAGGGATGTTCCCTCAAATGATAATTTAGAACTAGAAATGTCCAGCCGTTGGCCTCAGAAAAGGGAAAACAAAGTTGGAGATTCCGTAACTATTGTTTTGATAAAAGGAACTCTGGCTTGGGCTAAATAACAATCCAGTTTTGCCAAAGACTCTAACATTTTCATCATTGTCCACTGCATATTCATTAAACCACTGGTCCTCAATACGGGTGTGTAGATGTTACCAGGTCACAAAGAGTGCCCAGTTTGTTCACCCCACCTTCCTGAAGTACAATTCAGAAACAGGCCATTTGAGGTTTGGCTGTTGGATTTTATAGAACTACCCTCATCTCATTCATATAAATATGTCTTGGTAAGGAAAAGATTTATATATTTTCTCAGTAGATTGAAGCTTTTTCTCATAGACAGGCTACCACTATTTCTGTGGCTAAAATACTACCAGAAAAGGCTGTCTCCACTTGGAAAGCTCCCTTAAACTTCATCGTGACTGGGAGATTCACTTCACCAGTCACGTGATTCCACAAGTCTGTGCTGTTTGGCTGGTTTTCAGCACTTTCACTGTGCTTACCATCTTCAATCCTCAGGGATAATTGAAAGCACTAATGGTGTTATTAAACCTCTATCGGCAAAACCGTAGAAAACTTTCAAATACCCTGTCCAAAGGACTGTCATTAGTCCTTCTAAATCTCATGTATACCCCTTTTGGAACTCATAAGTCCCCCAATTTTGAGATAATCCCAGGATGCCTGATATACTTAGTTCTTGCCTCCTTTGATTAACAGGTGATAAAAGAAGATACATTTCAATATCATACAGGCGTAATTGTTTCTGTTGAAAATAAGCATGTTTCAGTAGTCTTTTCACTGTGCCTTTCTGTGAGATGACCTTCAACATCATTCCTTAACTTCATTGGAAAGGCCCCTATCAGGTACAGCTAAGTAACCCTTGTGCTATAATACTTCAAGGAATAGACTCTTGGATTCATGTATCACCTCTAAGAGAACAATAAGCCCTGACTGGACCTGCACACGGTCTGGCAACCTGAAAGAAAGATTTCCAGGAATTGAAGCAGACAGCACCCAACAGATAGCTTTCCCAAGATGCCCAAACCAGGTTTGCATACCTTTTTCTTGCTGTTATCTCCACTCTCTCTTTCTTGGCCCAATCTACTGAAAAAGGGGGAAATCTTTCTGATTGTTGGAGTTGTTGCACAAAAGTCAGTCTGTTCATGATATCAGAGATCCCTTAGTCTTCTCTTTAATCCCAAATGATAACCTTCAAGACCATGGATGTTACGGATATGATTAGGTTGATATGAAGACGTGTTCTCATATGTTGTTGCACATTTGCAAATCATTACCTGAAAATTCATGGTCCTTTGACCTCTTTAGCTGGTTAACTTCAGGTTTGGCTCCTGCTTTTTTGTTATTACAAAAACTAGGGTCATTATTCTGCTAAATAATGGGATAAATGGGAGGCTTGTGCCTGTTGGCTTTTAAATCTTTGCAGAAGTAATACACTAAAAAGAATGATAATCTCTAATGCTTATCTCTGGTGGAAAATGCCTGCGAGGTCTCCCCCAACCCTTTCATGTTATGCAAATATGTCCTTCCTGGTTCCAATCTGTGCACCTTCCCTCCAATGTGGGGATGGGGGACATGACCATCAGAAAAGGTTCTTTCTAACATCAAAAGATGAAACCATCAAATATGACAAATCAGACTGTTGATCAGCAGTGCTTCAAGGAAACATCTTGATCAAAAGGGAAAACTGTAAAAATAAAGAAACTTCTTTTAAAATAGAGTCTGGAAGCCCTGAAGGGGAAGCTCTCATGCACCACCATTTAGATCCCAGTAATAGGAAGGAAGAATTTTTCCTTGCTCAGCAAACAGTCCAGCCAGTGAGAAAGTGTTGTCATCCTGGACTCTGAAACAGCCCTTCCCAACTGCCTTTTTTCTTTTATAAACGCAAGCCCCTCTCCTGTGTTCTCCAGACTTAACTATGGTTTGCTTTAGTTCGATTGTTCTGAATTGCAACTCTCTCAGTTCAGTTCAGTTCAGTTGCTCAGTCGTGTCTAACTCTTTGCGATCCCATGAGTCGCAGAAACTCTCTACTCCTCCCAGATTAACTTTTTTTTTTTTTTTTTTATGTAAAGTAACTCTATTTGTGTGCATGTGTGTGTGCGTGTGTGTGTGTGTTTATTTTAAGGTAAACAAACTAAATCATGGATGTGAATTAGCATACTCATTGGCCCATTCTTGTACTGAATTAATATTTTTTAAAAATTCAGTCAAGTTTATGAAAAAGTATCAAGCAAACATATCTAAAAAAGGACATAGCAAAGGGGAGAAAATTATTGCTATAAATATAGTAGAAAAGGTTGATAATTTTGATATACAAAAAGCTCTTAGAAATCAATTTAAAAACTCACTAAGATTCCCTTAGAAAAATGGGCAAAGAATCCAAGAAGGTAATTGTCAAGAAAAAAATTAAATACCAAATAAATACATGAAAAAGGTCAGTCTTTTTAATTTACAAAATGAGCTTTTTTTTCCCCATTTATTACAGAGTGCTTTCCATGATGTGGTGGCTCTCTCATACAGGGCTGCTGGAACCTCCTGTTACTATAACCTAATGAGACCTCTAATTACTGTAACCTTTATAGAGAGCACGTTGTCAATATGTACCTAGATCTTTAACAATGGTCACAGATCTGGGCCTACTAATTCATGGATAGGATATAACCAGAAATGCTGCATAATTGTTATGTATGAAGTTGTTCAAGCATATCTTAATTGAAATAGTAAAAAAAAAAAAAAAGTAAAAAAAATCAGTGTATAACAAGCACAGAATTTAAGAACAAAGAATATTTAGTGAAAAAAAATGCAGCAAATGTTATGTGAAAACAGCAATTTGAGTCATGTGTGGTATTATGTGTTATTGATTACACAACTGGGTTATTAATGAGCTAGACCCACTAAGGCTCAATTTGAAAGGTCTTTCACTTTCCCCAGACACAGCATTCAACTTGCTATGTCACCTCTTTTTTCACGCTAACTGGATGGTATCTTTGGCATGTCACATAGCTGTCTAGTGATTAAAATATTATTTTTTTTAAGGAATTAAGAAGTTTAGTTCACAATGGCTGCACTGGGAGAAACACTGCAATGCCTTCAACTCATGAAATCCATTCAAGTGCATTTCTTAAAAATAAGGAAAAATACTTTCTAACAAGCTTTTAATTTTGGAATTGCAGATGAAGTGAAAGTCACTCAGTCGTGTCTGACTCTTTGTGACCCCATAGACTATACAGTCCATGGGATTCTCCAGGTCAGAACACTGGAGTAGGTAGAAGATTTCCCTTCTCCAAGGGAATCTTCCCAACCCAGGGATCAAACCCAGGTCTCCTGCATTGCAGGCAGATTCTTTACCAGCTTTACCAGCTGAGCCACAAGGGAAGCCCCTTGCAGATAACTGCAGATAATTTCTGCTTTATTTTTTGTTATTGCATCTTACAAGTTTTCTAGTCATATAGTCTTTATAAGAACAAAATAAGAACTACTAAGTAATTCAATTTTGTTGGTACCAAAGTATATTATTCATATTATGTAAAGTATAGAATAATCTACTTGAAGAAAATAATCACTTGTATTTTTAATAAAAAATTTGAGTACTTAATAAAATTATATTATTTATTTAGATAAAGGTCCAAACAAGTAAATAGATTAATCAATACTGATCATTGAGAGGGAAAAAGAAAATCAGACTTGGGGTAGAATTTCAGACTTGGGGTGAAAATTCTAAGTTATGAAAATGTGATGTAACCATAACTTTATTACCACTACTGCTTCTACTTGATAGAACTGCACCGTAACTGCTCACTATGGGATTAGTTTTCAAGTTTTATCCCATGATATCTCTGAAAATATGAGCTGCTTATTTCAGATGGAGGCTTAGAAAGGTAGTATATTTTTTACCATGTTTACTCAACTAGATAGTTGGCACAACTTTGGTATTCAAACTCTGCTTGGAATAACTAAAGATCATGTACTTTCCATTGCCTAAGACTCCAAAAAAAATTTATTAGGAGAAAAATGGAGCATGATATCATCATCATATTCAAAATGCCCTCTCTTGCCAAGGTGAAAAAGCACCACGGATAAATGGCTCTGGATAATCAAAGTACTTTAGATTATTGTTATCTGGCATTTTAGATAAAGAAGATGGTTAACATAAGTAAGGATATAGAATATGTATAAGATAGATAGATAATATAGCAGCATAAAATGTTCCAGTGTAGAACTTACTTTGTTTTGTAAAGGGTGATTTAATTACTACAGCTTGTAAAGTCCACCTTTTATTGAGATTAACAAGGTAGAATGCTGTAGTCACACAGTGAGTCCCATGACTGGCACGAATCTAACAAGAACCAGTCACTTCATTCGATTTCTTTCTTCCTCCAAAATGCAATTAACAGACTGTGATTAGTTGAACAAATTCCAAATTATATTCAAATGAAAGCAATTTACCCAGAGTCTGGGTCCAACAGGTGATCATTTCAAAGCTCCTGGAAGAATTGGAGGGTTTCATCTAATTGTTCTCAGGATGAAATGGATTTAAATGCATGGTTCCAACAGGCCCCTCCATGCACAGCCCATATGGTGGTTCAGTGCTAGCCTTTCAGCTTCATTAGCCCAAAGGGCAGTATGAGTATATTTTATGATGAATAAAAATGCTTCAGTCTAGCACAAAATAACAGCTGAAATTTTCTAATAATAAGGCAAAGACAGTTGTAGGTGTATGCGTATACATGAGGAGTGCTTGTATTGGGAAGGAGGGTAGATACAAAAGACTAATAATAAAAATTCTTTGTGTGCTAGATATGGAGCACTTGAAAACATTTCACTTACTTTGTATTGTGATAATAGAAGTGTGAAATATGCATTATTTCCTCCATTATTTCAAGGAAGAAATCAAGGCTCAGAAGGAATTAATAATTAATTACATGTGGTTTGAACATGAAGAAGGGGGATATTCAAAACCACATATAAATATTTAACACTACCTTTTTGGTATTCAAGGTGTGTCTTTTTCTTTGCTCTCTACCAGGTTCACATTTATTTATATTCCAAGCACCATAGGAATGTGACTGAAACCGTTTGTCTTCCATTCACCTAAGTTAATTTTCAGACAGTTCAGTTGTTCAGTCGTGTCCAACTCTTTGCCACCCCATGGACTGCAGCACACCAGGCTTCCCTGTCTATCACCAACTGCTGGAGCTTGCTGAAACTCATGTCCATCAAGTCGGTGATGCCATCTCATTCTCTGTCCTCCCCTTCTCATCCTGTCCTTAATCTTTCCTATCATCAGGGTCTTTTCCAATGAGTCAGTTCTTCACAGCAGGTGGCTAAAGGATTGGAGCTTCAGCTTCAGTCCTTCCAATGAATATTCAGGACCGATTTCCTTTTGGATGGACTGGTTGGATCGCCTTGCAATCCAAGGGATGCTCAAGAGTCTTCTCCAATACCACAGTTCAAAAGCATCAATTTTTTGGTGCTCAGCTTTCTTTATGGTCCAATTCTCATCCAGACATGACAACTGGAAAAACCATAGCTTTGACTAGACGGACCTTTGTCAGAAAAGTAATGTCTCTGCTTCTTAGGTTTGTCATAGCTTTTCTTCCAAGGAGCAAGCATCTTTTAATATCATGGCTGTAGTCACCATCTGCAGTGATTTTGGAGCCAAAGAAAATAAAATCTGTTACTTTTTCCACTGTGAGTGAGTGAGTGAGTGAGTGAAATCGCTCAGTCGTGTCCAATTTTTTGCGACCCCGTGGACTGTAGCCTACCAGGCTTCTCTGTCCATGGGATTCTCCAGGCAAGAATACTGGAGTGGGTTACCATTTCCTTCTCCAGGGGATCTTCCCGATCCAGGGATTAAACCCGGGTCTTCTGCATTGGAGGCAGACGCTTTAACCTCTGAGCCACCAGGGAAGCTATCCCTATCTATTTGCCATGATTGATGAAACTGGCTGCCATGATCTTTGTTTTTTTTTTTTGAATGTTGAGTTTTAAGCTGGCTTTTTCACCCTCCTCTTTCACTTTCATCAAGAAACTCTTTAGTTCCTCTTCACTTTCTGCCCTAAGAGTGGTATCATGTGCATATCTGAACTTACTGATATTTCTCCCTACAATCTTGATTCCAGCTTATGCTTCATCCAGCCTGGCATTTTGCATGATGTACTTTGCATACAGCTTAAATAAGCAAAGTGACAATAAACAGCCTTGATGTTCTCCTTTCCCAGTTTGAAAGCAGTCTGTTTTTCCATGTCTGTTTCTAACTCTTGCTTCTTGATCTGCATACAGCTTTCTCAGCAGGCAGGTTAGGTGGTCTGGTATTCCCATCTCTTTAATAATTTTCCAGTTCGTTGTGATCCACACAGTCAAAGGCTTTAGCACAGTCAATGAAACAGAAATAGTTCTTTTTTCTGAAATTCTCTTGATTTTTCAATGATCCAATGGATGTTGGCAATTCAATTGCTGGTTCCTCTGCCTTTTCTCAATTCAGTTTGAATATCTTGAAGTTCTCAGTTCACATCCTGTTGAAGACTCTCTTGGAAAATTTTTCCTTTTCTCCTTTGCCTTTTGCTTCTCTTCTTTTCCCAGCTATTTGTAAGACCTCCTCAACCATTTTGCCTTTTTGCATTTCTTCTTCACGGGGATGGTTTTGATCACCATCTCCTATACAATGTTACAAACTTATGTCCATAATTCTTCAGGCACTCTAACTATCAGATATAATCGCTTGAATCTATTTGTCATTTCCACTGTATAATCATAAGGGATTTGATTTAAGTCATACTTGAATAGTCTAGTGGTTTTCCCTACTTTCTTCAATTTAGATCTGAATTTTGCAATAAGGAGTTCATTTTTTGAACCACCGTCAGTCCTGGTTTTGTTTCTACTGGCTGTATAGAGCTTCTCCATCTTTGGCTGCAAAGAATATAATCAATCTGATTTCATTGTTGGCCATCTGGTAATGTTCATGTGTAGAGTCATCTCTTGTGCTCTTGAAGAGGGTGTTTGCTATGACCAGTGCATTCTCTTGGCAAAACTCTGTTAGCCTTTTCCCTGCTTCATTTTGTACTCCAAGGCCAAACTACCCCTTACTCCAGGTATCTCTTGACTGGGGTAAGAAATTTAATTTTAAAATGATATAAAGTTTTTGTTTTGTTTCCACTTCTGCATATAAAGAAGGAACTTAGAAGTTACCAATCCATTGTAACAGGTTAAAAAAAAGTAAACAGATGGAAAGATCACAACACTTTGGATCTGTAAAAAAGGTAAGAACTTAGGTCAAATTGCCACTCCCATGACTGGAGAAAAAGACAAGTGAATACAGAAAGTCATGATTTACCAGATAATCAACTAATGAGTGAAAACTACCATGAGAATTAATGCCCAGGTAGAAAAACCTAAACTGTAATTGATGATCTGCTGAAGGTCCAGCATGGACATATATGAAATTTTAAAATGTCAGTGGGATCCAGTTATAAGAGAGACTACACATTATTGTGCTTTTTATCTTCTGGAGCTTGACCAAGTTCTCACATTAAATAATAATAATAGTAATAATCCCGGCATGCTTCTAATATGGGGAGAGAAAAAAGGAACCACTGTAGATTATACCAGTATACTGTTCTCATTGACAAGTCTGGCATTCAGAATAAACTAGTCAACTAGAGGCTTATCTAAAGGGGGATTATCAGAGTCTCACTGAGATGGGTGAAGAGAAATACAAAATTAGCAATTATTTCCCACTTGTAGGGGGAGAAAGAGAAACAAACCTAAAAAAGAAAACAAACTGAGAAATACTTGTGAAATTCAGAGTCCAGAGACACAGGCCCATTAAAAAACCAATACCTTTTGATAGGACTATAGAGTGTTTCCCCTCCTTCATATTTTGCCACCACATTACCAAAGACTCATTTATAGCAGTTCCTTTTGCCTGCATATCATGTATAACTTTAGAAAAAAAGTATAGCATACTAAAAGGAAACACACACATACGCACACACAACTGGAAGAGACAGAACAATAATCAGAATCAGAAGTACCATAGATACTTCCTTGGTGTTCCAGTGGGTAAAACTCCATGTCCCAATACAGAGGGTCCTGGATTTGATTCCTGGTCAGGGAACTAGATCCCACATGCTGCAACTAAGATCCCACATACTGCAAGTAAGATCCCACATGTTCTAACCAAGACCTTTGTGCTATACTGTGCTTAGTCACCCACTCATATCCAAGTCTTTGCAACCCCATGAACTATAGCCTGCCAGGCTCCTCTGTCTATGGGGATTCTCCAAGCAAGAATACTGGAGCTATCTCAGCCACCTGGGAAGCCCATGAATGCTGGAGCAGGTAGTCTAACCCTCTACAGGGGAACTTCCCAAACCAGGAATTGAACGGTGTTGCCTGCATTGCAGTCAGCTACCAGGGATGTCCAACTAAGGCTTAGCACAGCCTAAATAAATAAATATTTAAAAATAAATATTATAAATGCTGCAATCTTCAGACTTGTGATTTCAAACAGCCATGGTTGATATGCTAAAAGTTCTAATGGATGAGGTAGACGTCATTCAGGAACAGATGGACAATATAAGCAAAGTGACAAAAATCTTAACAAAATAACCAAAAATAAATGCTAGATAGCAAAAGAACTCTAATAGAAATAAAGAACGATTTTGGTGAGTTTATTAGTAGACTGCACATGATGTGGAAAGAATCTCTGAACTTGAAGACACAGGAATAGGAACAACCAAAAAATAAAAAGCAAAAAGAACAAAAACTAAGAAAGAAAAAATAGAATATTCAAATATTTGAGGCCTTTGGGATGTCAACAAAAAGTATCAAATGTGTGTAATATACCATAAAGAGAAGAAAGGAACAGAAGAAATATTTGAAAAAAAATATTTGAAAAAAAAGTGATTGAGAATTTCTCCCAAATTAATGGCAGACAGAATACTATAGATTTAAAAAGCTCAGAGAACACCAAAGAGGAAAACTGCCAAAAAAAAAAAACAATAAAAAATAAAAAAACATATATCTAAACAGGAAAAAATACTTATAAAGAAACAAAGATAAGAATTATATTAAATTTATCCTCAGAAAGCACACAAGAAAGATGAGAATGGAATGCACAATTTAGACATTAAAAGAAAAGAAGCATCAACCTAGAATACTATAATCTGCAAAACTATCTTCCAAAGTAGAGGCTAAATAAAGACTGCTACTTGACATAAAGAAGGAGACTGCATAATGTTCAAGGGATCAATCCAATAAGAAGATATAACAATTATAGATACATATGCAGCAAACATGGGAGCACTTCAATATCTAAGGTGAATACCAACATCTATAAATGGAGAAATCAACAGTAATGCAATAGTAGGAGACTTCAACATCCCACTTACATCAATGGACAGACCATACAGACAGAATCAAAAAGGAAATACAGACTATAAACGATACATTAGACCAGATGGATTTAACTGATATTTATTAAGTACCCCATCTAAAAGCAGTAGGATACATATTTTCTCATGTGCATATGGAACTTTCTCCAGGATTAACCACATGCTGCTGCTGCTGCTAAGTCGCTTCAGTCCTGGCCGACTCTGTGTGACCCCATAGACGGTAGCCCACCAGGCTCCCCCGTCCCTGGGATTCTCCAGGCAAGAACACTGGAGTGGGTTGCCATTGCCTTCTCCAATGCATAAAAGTGAAAAGTGAAAAGGAAGTCGCTCAGTCATGTCCAACTCTTTGCGACTCCATGGACGGCAGCCTACCAAGCTCCTCCGTCCATGGGATTTTCCAGGCAAGAGTACTGAGGTGGGTCGCCATTGCCTTCTCTGGATTAACCACATACTGGACCACAAAATGAATCTTGGTAAATTTAAGAACATAGAAATCATGCCAAAGCATTTCTGATCACAACACTATAAGAAATAAACTACAAAGGGAAAAAAAAAAACCTGGAAAAATCCCAAACACACTGAGGATAAATAACATGCTACTAAAGAAGCAATGCATCACTGAAAAAATCAAAGAGGAAATTAAAAAAGAATACTTAGAGGCAAATGAAGATGAAATCATAACCTATAGGATGCAGCTGAACCAATTCCAAGAGGAAAATTAATAGCAATATAATCTTATCTCAGGAAACAATAAAAAGCTCAACCTAACCTTACACCTAAAGTAACTAGAGAGAGTAGATCAAACAATATCCAAAGTTAGCAAAAGGAAAGAAATAAAAAAGATTAGAGCAGAAATAAATAGAAATGAAAACAATAGAAAATATTAATGAAATGAAACTAAAAGTTGGTTCTTCAAAAATGCAAATCAAATTGATAAAATTTTAGCCTGATTCATCAAGCAAAAAAAAGGAGAGGAATCAAATCAAAAAAATCAAAACTGAGAAAGGAGAAGTTACAACAGACACCAGGGAAATACAAGGAATCATAATAGACTGTTACCATAATATACTGCCAATAAAATGGACAACGTGGAGGAAATAAAGTATTCAGACTACTTGTGAAGTAGTATATGTTACTTTCAAAAATATATTTGTTGAAATATATAAATATATAAAATACAATATATGTATATGTATATGTATAAAATACAATATATATATATCAGTTCAGTTCAGCTCAGTAGCTCAGTCGTGTCCGACTCTTTGCAACCCCATGAATCGCAGAACGCCAGGCCTCCCTGTCCATCACCAACTCCCAGAGTTCACCCAGACTCACGTCCATCGAGTCAGTGATGCCATCCAGCCATCTCATCCTCTGTCATCCCCTTCTCCTCCTGCCCCCAATCCCTCCCAGCATCAGAGTCTTTTCCAATGAGTCAACTCTTCGCATGAGGTGGCCAAAGTACTGGAGTTTCAGCTTTAGCATCATTCCTTCCAAAGAAATCCCAGGGCTGATCTCCTTCAGAATGGACTGGTTGGATCTCCTTGCAGTCCAAGGGATTCTCAAGAGTCTTCTCCAACACCACAGTTCAAAAGCATCAATACTTCGGTGCTCAGCCTTCTTCACAGTCCAACTCCCACATCCATACATGACCACAGGAAAAACCATAGCCTTGACTAGACAGACCTTTGTTGGCAAAGTAATGTCTCTGCTTTTGAATATGCTATCTAGGTTGGTCATAACTTTCCATCCAAGGAGTAAGCGTCTTTAATTTCATGGCTGCAGTCACCATCTGTAGTGATTTTGGAGCCCAGAAAAATAAAGTCTGACACTGTTTCCACTGTTTCCCCATCTATTTCCCATGAAGTGATGGGACCAGATGCCATGATCTTCGTTTTCTGAATGTTGAGCTTTAAGCCAACTTTTTCACTCTCCACTTTCACTTTCATCAAGAAGCTTCCTCTTCATTTTCTGCCATAAGGGTGGTGTCATCTGCATATCTGAGGTTATTGATATTTCTCCCAGCAATCTTGATTCCAGCTTGTGTTTCTTCCAGTCCAGCGTTTCTCATGATGTACTCTGCATGAAAGTTAAATAAGCAGGATGACAGTATACAGCTTTGACGTACTCCTTTTCCTATTTGGAACCAGTCTGTTGTTCCATGTCCAGTTTGAACTGTTGCTTCCTGATCTGCATACAAATTTCTCAAGCGGCAGATCAGGTGGTCTGGGATTCCCATCTCTTTTAGAATTTTCCACAGTTTATTTTGATTCACACAGTCAAAGGCTTTGGCATAGTCAATATAGCAGAAATAGATGTTTTTCTGGAACTCTCTTGCTTTTTCCATGATTCAGCAGATGTTGGAAATTTGATCTCTGGTTCCTCTGCCTTTTCTAAAACCAGCTTGAACATCAGGAAGTTCACAGTTCACATATTGCTGAAGCCTGGCTTGGAGAATTTTGAGCATTACTTTACTAGCGTGTGAGATGAGTGCAATGTGTGGTAGTTTGAGCATTCTTTGGCATTGCCTTTCTTTGGGATTGGAATGAAAACTGAGCTTTTCCAGTCCTGTGGCCACTGCTGAGTTTTCCAAATTTGCTGGCATATTGAGTGCAGCACTTTCACAGCATCATCTTTCAGGATTTGAAAGAGCTCAACTGGAATTCCATCACCTCCACTAGCTTTGTTCATAGTGTTGCTTTCTAAGGCCCACTTGACTTCACATTCCAGGATGTCTGGCTCTAGGTCAGTGATCACACCATTGTGATTATCTGGGTCGTGAAGATCTTTTTTGTACAGTTCTTCTGTGTATTCTTGCCATCTCTTCTTAATATCTTCTGCTTCTGTTAGGTCCATACCATTTCTGTCCTTTATCGAGCCCATTTGCATGAAATGTCCCCTTGGTATCTCTAATTTTCTTGAAGAGATCTCTAGTCTTTCCTATTCTGTTGTTTTCCTCTATTTCTTTGCATTGATTGCTGAAGAAGGCTTTTTTATCTCTTCTTGCTGTTCTTTGGAACTCTGCATTCAGATACTTATATCTTTCCTTTTCTCCTTTGCTTTTTGCTTCTCTTCTTTTCACAGCTATTTGTCAGGCCTCCCTAGACAGCCATTTTGCTTTTTTGCATTTCTTTTCCTGTTGGGCGCCAGCGTGAGGCACTCCAACCATGGCAAAGGTAATGAGAAAGGAGGCTCGACATACGCAAAGGCGGGATCGATCCTCAGGAGTCCCCCTGGAAATTCTCGACATCTACCCCCATAACCAGATCCTGCCTACTTTACTACTTTGTGCTCTCACCTACACCTCTGTCTTTACGGGGGCTGTCCCCCACCATCTCTTTCAGAGAAGGAGTTAACTTAGAGCTCCAGTTAATAATAATTCCTGGGTGTGACAGGAGTGTTTCAACCTACAAACTCCTCTGAAGGTTCTCTAGCCTGCCTGACAGGCTTGTCCAGCCACATGTCACAGGCTTGTCACAGCCTCCCAACCATGAGAGGCAAGAGATGCTTTAAACCTTCTAAAACAGGTTCTTTAGAGAATTTAGAAAACTATTAGTATAAGTATAATGGGCTGATTAGAAATTGTATTGGTGAAGGTTTTTTCATTTGTTGAGCCAATGTTTACTGCTAAGTCTCCACATTCCCTGCTCTTATACACATTAATGAATATATAGAAGAAATAAGTATTAACTTTTGATATAAATCACATTAGACCTTAGGCTAAGTAAATTCTTTCCTTAACTAAAACCCACTACTGCCTCACCCTATAGGAATGTAACTTTATTTGGGTGGCATCTGTTTTAAGAATAATCACCCTGGGAGAAATAATTGTTGACTGACCGCTGTCACAAGGAGAGGGTCATAAATTGTCAGCAGGCCCCCCTGGCCAGAAGATGATGTAACACCCCTAAGACCTCTGTATACATTTGTATGAAGCACCTGACTTTAAAAGTCAGGACTGCTGTCCCCACGTGACTTTTGTATAACATCTCAGTGTATAAAAACAGACCCTGGAAAATAAAGAATTGGGATCAGTTCCTCAAAATACTGGTCTCCCCATGTCTCTCTATCAAACTCTGGCTGAGTCTCCATCTGGAGCACGGAGCCCGCCAAGCTTACTGACTTTGCCTGGGCTTCTAAGATCCGACCAGGGAGGCCTCAGTGTCTCCTGTCCTTCAGGAGAACGGAAGGATGCCTGTGGCCTACGTAAGTGGTGCAAGCTTCTTGTCTTGAAGTTTTATTGGTTTCCCGCGTAAACTAAGCTACTCAGCCTCTTTTCTCCACTGAATTTTCCTGCTGAGCTATCCTCATTCTATTACTATTTATATCTTTGATGAATATTTAAATTAATTGCCGAAGCCGTCTCCCCTTCAAATACCCTGGATCAGCCGGGGCTGGACCCCGGCATTTTCCATGGACATGGTCTTGATCCCTGTCTCCTGTACAATGTCATGAACCTCAGTCCATAGTTTATCAGACACTCTATCTATCAGATCTAGTCCCTCAAATCTATTTCTCACTTCTACTGTATAATCATAAGGGATTTGATTTAGGTCATACCTGAATGGTCTAGTGGTTTTCCCTACTTTCTTCAATTTCAGTCTGAATTTGGCAATAAGGAGTTTATGATCTGAGCCACAGTCAGCTCCTGGTCTTGCTTTTGCTGACTGTATAGAGCTTCTCCATCTTTGGCTGCAAAGAATATAATCAACCTGATTTCGGTGTTGACCATCTGGTGATGTCCATGTGTAGAGTCTTCTCTTGTGTTGTTGGAAGAGGGTGTTTGTTATGACCAGTGCATTTTCTTGGCAAAACTCTATTAGTCTTTGCCCTGCTTCATTCCGTATTCCAAGGCCAAATTTGCCTGTTACTCCAGGTGTTTCTTGACTTCCTACCTTTGCATTCCAGTCCCCTACAATGAAAAGGACATCTTTTTTGGGTGTTAGTTCTAAAAGGTCTTGTAGGTCTTCATAGAACCGTTCAACTTCAGCTTCTTCAGCGTTACTGGTTGGGTCATAGACTTGTATTACTGTGATATTGAATGGTTTGCCTTGGAAACGAACAGAGATCATTCTGTTGTTTTTGAGATTGCCTCCAAGTACTGCATTTCAGACTCTTTTGTTGACCATGATGGCTACTCCATTTCCTCTGAGGGATTCCTGCCCACAGTAGTAGATATAATGGTCATCTGAGTTAAATTCACCCATTGCAGTCCATTTAGTTCGCTGATTCCTAGAATGTCAACATTCACTCTTGCCATCTCTTTTTTTTTTTTTCTTAGAGTGTTGTGCCTAGCACAAGGTTTCTTGAGAGGTTGAACTGCCTTTGCTAATGGATTTTAAGTTTCTTTTTTTTTTTTTTTTTTTATGACCTCATCTAAACCTAGTTATCTCCAAAGTCTTTATCTCCAAATATCGTCACATTTGGGAGTTAGGGCTTCAATATATGAATTTTGGGGTGACACAATTCAGTCCGTGACACTATATTAAAGAATAATCTATCAAAGTCTATTTAACTATAGAAAGGCTCTAGCAAATAATTACCTTATATTTAGTCCATTAAAAGATGTGGCACCTGATGAAATTTTTTTTTTTTTTAGGTTTCTTTTATTTTATTTATTTTTTTTATTTATTTTTTTTTGTGCATTTTTAATTTTTAATGTCAAGTTTAAAGAAAAGTTCCAAAAATAATACAAATAATATCCATATAACCTCTGCCCAGATTTTTCACTTGTTCTTATCATTTCACCCCATTTCTTTATTATTTGTCTGCTCCCCACCCAAAAAGTTTTTTCTAAACTCTTGGAAGGCCTGCTGCAGATATCATGGTTTTTATTCCATGAAGTATCCCACATACTTCAGTACATATTTCTGAATTTCCTAAGAATAGGGATATTGGTTAATAACTGTAATAGTACAGTTGTCAACTTCAGTAATTTAACATGGATAAAATACTTTTATTAAATCTACTGTCTGTATTCTAATACTGTTAACTGACCCTCAGTGTCCTTTTTAGCACTTTTTCCTTCTAGTACAAGATCTAGTCCAGGATCAGATATTGCATTTCATTGTCATGTTGATAAAGTCTCTTTTAATCTGGAACACTTTTACAGCCTTTCTTTGTTTTTTATGATATTACTTGTTAGGATTTGTCTTACATACTGTGGTGCTCCCATGTTGGGTGGATATATATTTATAATTGTTATATCTTCTTCTTGGATTGATCCTTTGATCATTATGTAGTGACCTTCTTTGTCTCTTTTCACAGCCTTTGTTTTAAAGTCTAATTTATCTGATACGAGTATTGTGACTCCTGCTTTCTTTTGGTCCCAATTTGCATGGAAAATCTTTTTCCAGCCCTTCACTTTCAGTCTGTATGTGTCCCCTGTTTTGAGGTGGGTCTCTTGTAGACAACATATGTGTGACCCAGTGTGGCTGAGGCACTGCGAGCGCACACCAGTGTCATTTGTTTGCAGCATCCCTCCCTCCCTCCCCATAGCGCGACTGAACAAAGAGAAGAAATACAGCTCCACCCACCAGAACACCGACACAAGCTTCCCTAACCAGGAAACCTTGACAAGCCACCTCTACATACCTACACACAGCGAGGAAACGCCACAATAAAGAGAACTCCACAAACTGCCAGAATACAGAAAGGACACCCCAAACTCAGCAATTTAAACAAGATGAAGAGACAGAGGAATACCCAGCAGATAAAGGAACAGGATAAATGCCCACCAAACCAAACAAAAGAGGAAGAGATAGGGAATCTACCTGATAAAGAATTCCAAATAATGATAGTGAAATTGATCCAAAATCTTGAAATTAAAATGGAATCACAGATAAATAGCTTGGAGACAAGGATTGAGAAGATGCAAGAAAGGTTTAACAAGGACCTAGAAGAAATAAAAAAGAGTCAATATATAATGAATAATGCAATAAATGAAATTAAAAACACTCTGGAGCCAACAAATAGTAGAATAACAGAGGCAGAAGATAGGATTAGTGAATTAGAAGATAGAATGGTAGAAATAAACGAATCAGAGAGGATAAAAGAAAAACGAATTAAAAGAAATGAGGACAATCTCAGAGACCTCCAGGACAATATTAAACGCTACAACATTCGAATCATAGGGGTTCCAGAAGAAGAAGACAAAAAGAAAGACCATGAGAAAATACTTGAGGAGATAATAGTTGAAAACTTCCCTAAAATGGGGAAGGAAATAATCACCCAAGTCCAAGAAACCCAGAGAGTCCCAAACAGGATAAACCCAAGGAGAAACACCCCAAGACACATATTAATCTTGCCATCTCTTGTTTGACCACTTCCAGTTTGCCTTGATTCATGGACGGGATATTCCAGGTTCCTATGCAATATTGCTCTTTACAGCATTGGACTTTGCTTCTATCACCAGTCACATCCACAGCTGGGTATTGTTTTTGCTTTGACTCCATCCCTTCATTCTTTCTGGAGTTATTTCTCCATTGATCTCCAGTAGCATATTGGGCACCTACTGACCTGGGGAGTTCCTCTTTCAGTATCCTATCATTTTGCCTTTTCATACTGCTCATGGGGTTCTCAAGGCAAGAATACTGAAGTGGTTTGCCATTCCCTTCTCCAGTGGACCACATTCTGTCAGATCTCTCCACCATGACCCGCCCGTCTTGGGTGGCCCCATGGGCATGGCTTAGTTTCATTGAGTTAGACAAGGCTGTGGTCCTAGTGTGATTAGATTGACTAGTTTTCTGTGAGTATGGTTTCAGTGTGTTTGCCCTCTGATGCCATCTTGCAACACCAACCGTCTTACTTGGGTTTCTCTTACCTAGGCATGGGGTATCTCTTCACGGCTGCTCCAGCAAAGTGCAGCCACTGCTCCTTACCTTGGATGAGGGGTATCTCCTCACTGCCGCCCTTCCTGATCTTCATCGTGGGCTAGCTCCTCTAGGCCCCCCTGCGCCCGCGCAGCCATGGCTCCTTGGTCGTGGGGTTGGTCCTCCTGGCCGCCGCCCCTGGCCTCAGGTCATGGGTTGCTCCTCCCGGCCGCCGCCCCTGGCCTCGGGCTTGGGGCATGGGGTAACTCCTCTTGTCGCCGCCCCTGACCTCGGACACGGGGTAGCTCCTCTAGGCCTTTCCTGCGCCGTTGCAGCCTGGCACTCTCAGCCGCTGCACCTCACCTCACGTGTGGGGTAACTCCTCTTGGCCGCCGCCCTTAGGGCATGGGGTCCTCCCGGCTTCTGCCCCTGACCTCGGAAGCGGGGTAGCTCCTCTCAGCCTCACTTGCATTTTACTTTCAAAAATACGTACTTTCAAAAATATATATGTTTAACATAAAACATTAAAGTCATAATGTACCTACTGTGAGAAATGCAAATACCACACATGATCTTTTTGTTACTTCTCTTTTAGATACTTAGACTGTGAAAGTTAAAACAAAAAAAGTTCCTCTGTTCTAAAACAAATAAGCCTATAATAATATAACCTTAAGTATGTAGAGTAATACATTTCCATCTTTAAATAAAATGAAACAATCACTGTCTATCCAACTTTCAGTCCAACAAGACATCCTCTTGACTCTTCCTTTAATCTATATTTATAATTAGCATAGCTTAATTTCACCAGTCCTAGAAAGTCAGGTCTAGTAGTGATAAATTTTCTTACGTTTTATTTGTCTGGGAGATTGGGAGAGACTCTATCTGTCCAACATTTCTGAAGGACAACTTTGATAGAAAAGTATTCCTTGTTGGTAGTTTTTCCATTTCGGCACTGTGAATATCTAATCCCACTCTCAACCAGTCTGTGAAGTACTGCTAAGAAATCGGCAAATAGTTTTGCAGAAATCCCCTTGTATATGTGTTTTTTTTTTTTTTTTCTCTTTGCTTTTGATTTTATTGTTCTATTAAAATGTGTCTTGGAGATCTCTTTGAGTTGAATATTTTAGAGGACCTATAAGCTTCATAAATGAGATTGTCCAAACCTCTCCCCAGATTTGGGATGTCCTCAACCATTATTTCTTTAAATAACCTCTTCCTCTTTTTGCTCTTTGCCTTCTGGGGCTGCAATAATGGGTAGATTGCTTTACTTTGTAGTGTTTCATAAAGGTCAGTATTCATTCCAATCCCAAAGAAAGGCAATGCCAAAGAATGCTCAAACTGCCACACAATTGCACTCATCTTACACGCTAGTAAAGTAATGCTCAAAATTCTCCAAATCAGGCTTCAGCAATATGTGAACCATGAACTTCCTGATGTTCAAGCTGGTTTTAGAAAAGGCAGAGGAACCAGAGATCAAATTGCCAACATCCACTGGATCATAGAAAAAGCAAGAGAGTTCCAGAAAAACATCTATTTCTACTTTATTGACTATGCCAAAGCCTTTGACTGTGTGGATCACAATAAACTGTGGAAAATTCTGAAAGAGATGGGAATACCAGGCCACCTGATCTGCCTCTTGAGAAATTTGTATGCAGGTCAGGAAGCAACAGTGAGAACTGGACATGGAACAACAGACTGGTTCCAAATAGGAAAAGGAGTTCGTCAAGGCTGTATATTGTCACCCTGTTTATTTAACTTATATGCAGAGTACATCATGAGAAACGCTGGACTGGAAGAAACACAAGCTGGAATCCAGATTGCCGGGAGAAATATCAATAACCTCAGATATGCAGATGACACCACCCTTATGGCAGAAAGTGAAGAGGAACTCAAAAGCCTCTTGATGAAAGTGAAAGTGGAGAGTGAAAAAGTTGGCTTAAAGCTCAACATTCAGAAAACGAAAATCATGGCATCTGGTCCCACCACTTCATGGGAAATAGATGGGGAAACAGTGTCAGACTTTGTTTTTATGGGCTCCAAAATCACTACAGATGGTGACTGCAGCCATGAAATTAAAAGACGCTTACTCCTTGGACGGAAAGTTATGACCAACCTAGATAGCATATTCAAAAGCAGAGACATTACTTTGCCAACAAAGGTTCGTCTTGTCAAGGCTATGGTTTTTCCTGTGGTCATGTATGGATGTGAGAGTTGGACTGTGAAGAAGGCTGAGTGCCGAAGTATTGATGCTTTTGAACTGTGGTGTTGGAGAAGACTCTTGAGAATCCCTTGGACTGCAAGGAGATCCAACCAGTCCATTCTGAAGGAGATCAGCCCTGGGATTTCTTTGGAAGGAATGATGCTAAAGCTGAAACTCCAGTACTTTGGCCACCTCATGCAAAGAGTTGACTCATTGGAAAAGACTCTGATGCTGGGAGGGATTGGGGGCAGGAGGAGAAGGGGATGACAGAGGATGAGATGGCTGGATGGCATCACTGACTCGAAGGACGTGAGTCTGAGTGAACTCCGGGAGTTGGTGATGGACAGGGAGGCCTGGCATGCTGCGATTCATGGGATGCAAAGAGTTGGACATGACTGAGTGACTGATCTCTTCCGATCTGATCTGATTTCATAATTCCTGTAGAATCTCTTCACTCATTTTCATTTTTCCCTGTTTTCCTTTGACTGAACTTTTTTCAAATGATCTGTGTTTGAAATCACAGATTCATTCTTCTGCTTGATCAACTATTATTAAAGGTATCTAAAGAATGATGCTAAAGCTGAAACTCCATTACTTTGGCCACCTCATGCAAAGAGTTGACTCATTGGAAAAGACTCTGATGCTGGGAGGGATTGGAGGCAGGAGGAGAAGGGGACGACAGAGGATGAGATGGCTGGATGGCATCACTGACTCAATGGACGTGAGTCTGGGTGAACTCCGGGAGTTGGTGATGGACAGGGAGGCCTGGCGTGCTGTGATACTTGGGGTGCAAAGAGTCGGACATGACTGAGTGACTGAACTGAACTAAGCTGATTGCATTTTCTACTCATTCATTATATTGATCAGCTCCAAAATTCTGTTTGGTTCTCTATCACTATTTCTATTTCTCTATTAAACATGTTTCGTTCATGTGTTTTTTTTCCCCCTAGTGGATTGTTTTTCTGTTTTGTTTTGTTTTTTCTCTCTTGTAGTTTGCTCAGCTTCCTTAAAACAATTACCAGGCAAAATTAAGGTCTTGATTTCTTTGGGGTCATTTGCTGGGAAATTATTGTGTTCCTTTGGTGGTGTCATGTTTCCTTTATTTTTCATATTCCTTTAAGTCATCTATTGCAGCCTTTGCATTTAAATAAGGAGCCACATCTTCTATTCTTTACTGACTAAATTTAGGAGAAAGTCCTTCTGTCACCCCTGTTACAGATTCTAAGGCTTTTTCAGATCTTTTCTGAAGGTCTGAAATGCTGGGCTGGATGAAGCACAAGTTGGAATCAAGATTGCAGGGAAAAATATAAATAAGTTCATATATGCAGAAGATACCACCCTTATGGCAGAAAGCGAAGAGGAACTAAAGAGTTTCTTGATGAAAGTGAAAGAGGAGTGTGAAAAAGCTGATCCACACTTGCTCCATACTTCTTGTTCCATTTTGGGGGATAGTTCTTAAGATTTTATGCTTTCTCTTGAGGCTGCAAAACCAGGCCAGGTACTGGTGATGTCCTATTTTCTTTCCCTTGGGTAGTGGTAAATGTTCAGGTTTGCTTGCTTTGTCCTAGTCCTGCAGACTTGAGTGAGCTTTCTGAGTCATGTTCACTAATCAATTGAAAAAACAAACAAACAAACAAACAAACCTCACACTGCCTCTAGGTGTGTACATTGGGATCTGGCTATGAAGTTGATGGTCATCTGAATTAAATTTGCCTATTTTGGTCCATCTACTTCTGCTTCTGCTTTATTGACTAAGCCAAAGCCTTTGACTGTGTGGATCACAAAAAACTATGGAAAATTCTTAAAGAGATGGGAATACCAGACCACCTTACTTACCTCCTGAAAAATCTGTATGCAGGTCAAGAAGCAACAATTAGAACCAGACATGGAACAACAGACTGGTTCCAAACTAGGAAAGGAGTACATCAAGGCTGTAAATTGTCATCCTGCTTATTTAACTTATATGCAGAGTACATCATGAGAAATGCTGGGCTGGATGAAGCACAGACTGGAATCCAGATTGCTGGGAGAAATATCAATAACCTCAGATATGCAGATGACACCACCCTTATGGCAGAAAGCGAAGAGGAACTAAAGAGTTTCTTGATGAAAGTGAAAGAGGAGAGTGAAAAAGCTGGCTTAAAACTCAACATTCAAAAAACTAAGATCATGGCATCCAGTCCCATTACATCGTGGCAAATAGATGGGAAAACAATGGGAACAGTGACAGACTTAATTTTCTTGGACTCCAAAATCACTGAAGACGGTGACTGCAGCCATGAAATTAAGACACTTGCTCCTTGGAAGTAAAGCTATGACAAACCTAGGCAGCATATTAAAAAGCAGAGACATTACTTTGCCGACAAAGGTCCATACCGTCAAAGCTATGGTTTTTCCAGTAGTCAGGTATGGATGTAAGAGTTGGACCATAATGAAAGCTGAGCACCAAAGAATTGAAGCTTTTGAATTGGGGTGTTGGAAAAGACATGAAAGTCTCTGGAACTGCAAAGAGACCAAACCAGCTAATTCTAAAGGAAATCGGTCCTGGATATTCATTGGAAGGACTGATGTGAAGATGGAACTCTGATCTTTTGGCCACCTGATGTGAAGTACTAACTCACTAGAAAAGATCCTGACCGGGAAAGACTGAAGGCAGGAGGAGAAGGGGATGACAGAGGATGAGATGGTTGAATGACATCACCAACTTGATGAACATGAGTTCGAGTAGGCTCCAGGAGTTGGTGATGAACAGGGAAGCCTCGTGTGCTGCAGTCATGGGGTCACAAAGGGTTGGACACTACTGAGTGACTGAACTGACTGAAGTCTGTGGTTGGGGTATGTGTGTGTGGCAACCGAACTCTGGTGGTGTCTGTGGCCAACTGTGAGAATATTCAGATGACGTGTCCCCAGAATCTTGTGGGTAGTCTTCCTGACAGTACATAAGGCAGTCAGTGAGATTCACATTCTTGTAATAACCTCAGAGCCCTTATTGCTGTTCTGTGGGTTCTTCACTGCCCCTCAGTTGTATAACACACTCCATATTCTGGATGGGGTGAGAAAGAAGTGAGCCTTTTCAGCACTGTCCTGAAGAGCTGGGTAAGCCAGACACTTAACTCATAACCTTTCAATTTCTCCCTCTGAGGAAACTACAGGTCAAGTAGATTAATCTGTGCCACCTCAGTAAAGGGGTGTTACCAGTACAGTGAAATTTTCTGTTTCCCTCTTCAATGAATTCAACATCAAGTTTTGCTTTTCATCTTTTTTTTTTTGTTTGTTTGTTTTAATCCAATGGGCATTGGAAATTTTTTGCTAAACTACTGGAATTGTACAAAGACACTCAGTTATTTGAACATGGACTTGGAATAGTTACAAATGTATATTGCAAACAGTAGGACATCCACTAAGAAAAGTTAAAAAAAAAAAAAAAAAAGAATTGTAGCTGCTATGCTAAGAAAGGAGAGAAAATGAAGTCATCCAAAATGCTCAATTAGAATCATGATAGGCAGAAAAAGAGTGGACGTCAAAAAATGGAAACAAACAAGGACAAGAAATAGTAACAAATATGGTTATTGTTAATCCAACTGTATCAGAAATCACTTTAAATGTTAAAGACCTCAGTATGTCAATTAAAAAATTGACAAAAATACCAAAAAATAAGACCTAATTATATGTTGTCTACAAGAAACCCATTTTAACTATACAGATATATATTCGTATGAAAAGGAAATTGATGGAGGAAAAAAATATGGCATGCTAGCATTAACCAAAAGGAAGCAGGGATAGCTATGTTAATTTCAGACAGAGCCAACCCTAAAGCAAGTTACTCATGATAAAGGAGGCCACTGCTGCTGCTGCTGCTGCTGCTAAGTCACTTCAGTCGTGTCCAACTCTGTGCGACCCCAGAGACGGCAGCCCACCAGGCTCCCCCGTCCCTGGGATTCTCCAGGCAAGAATGCTGGAGTGGGTTGCCATTTCCTTCTCCGATGCATGAAAGTGAAAAGTGAAAGTGAAGTCGCTCAGTTGTGTCCAACCCTCAGCGACCCCATGGACTGCAACCTACCAGGCTTCTCCATCCGTGGGATTTTCCAGGCAAGAGTACTGGAGTGGGGTGCCACTGCCTTCTCCTAAAGGAGGCCACTACATAATAATAAAGAGGCAATTTTCAAGAATAAATAAGTCTTAATGTGTATACACCTAAAAATAGAGCACAAAAGCAAAAACTAATAAATTTGCAAGGAGGAATAAGTCGATTCACTATATAGTTGGAGATTTCAATCCTCCTGCACAGAGATGGACAGATCTCTTTATCCAAAGGGGAACCGTTGAATCAAACAGCACCATCAAATGACTGGATGTAATCAACATCTATACATAGGGTAGCAACAGAGGAATAGATGTTTTTCCTCAAGCTTATATGGAACATTCACCAATAAATGCTTTATTCTGAATCATAAAGCAAACCTTGACAAACTTAGAAGAATAGAAAGCATACTATGTCTATTGTCAGACTACAAAAAAATTTAACTAGAAATCAATAACAGAAAGATAACTAGAAAATTCAAAACTGCATGGAGATTAAACAACACAGTTTTAAACAACCAATGAATCAAAGGAGAAATTTTAAGAGAAATTTAAAAATATTTTGAACTTAACAAAAAGGAATATACAGTTTATCAAAATTTGCAGGATACAATAAAAGCAGTATTTGGAGGGAAATTTATAGTCGAATCTATATATTTGAAAAGAAAAAAAATTGCAATAAATATGTTTCCATCTTAGGAAACTAGGAAAAGAATAGCAAATTAAGCTGAAATTAAGAAGAAAAGAAATACAAAAATTTGAGTAGAGGTCAATGAAATTATAAACAGGAAATCAGCAGAGAAAATCAACAAATCCAAGAGCTAGTTCTTTGAAAGAATCAATAAAATTGATCATTCTCAAGCCAGGATAACTTAAAGAGAGACAGTGAGAAATAGAGAGAAGACAAATTGCTAACATCAGAAATGAAAAATGGGACATTACTATAAGTATAATGAATATCAAAAGGATAATAAAGGAACACTATGAATTACTCTATGTCCAGAAACTTGATAACTTAGCTTGCTGCTGCTGCTGCTGCTGCTAAGTCGCTTCAGTCATGTCCGACGCTGTGGAACCCCATAGATGGCAGCCCACTAAGCTCCTCTGTCCCTGGGATTCTCCAGGCAAGAATACTGGAGTGGTTGCCATTTCCTTCTCCAATGCATGGAAGTGAAAAGTGAAAGTGAAGTTGCACTTAGCTTAAATGGACCTATTTTTTGAAAGACACAATTTTCCATAGTTTACACGTGGAGGAATAGACAACTTGAATAGGTCTATATTTATATAAGAAATTTAATTAATAATTAATAAATATCCAAAACAGCACCAGAACTAGGAAGGTTCACTGGTGAATTCTATCAAGTATTAATATTATAGAAGAAATTCCAAATCTGGACAATCTCTTTCAGGTCACAGAAGCAGAGGGAATACTCCCTAACTCATTCTGTGAAGCAACATTACCCTAAAGATAAAACCAGACAGAAACATTACCAGAAACAAGACCTACAGGTCTATACCTTTCATGAATATAGACATAAAAATCTTCAACAAAACAACAGCAAATCCAATTCAATAACAGATAAGAATAATTGCATGTCACAGCCTTGCAGGATTTATCCCAGGTATGCAAGCGCTGTGCTGTGCTTAGTTGCTCAGTCATGTCCAACTCTTTGCAACCCCCATGGACTATAGCCCACCAGGCTACTCTGTCCAAGGGAATTCTCCAGGCAAGAATACTGGGGTGGGTTGCCACACCCTCTTCCAGGGGATCTTCCCAACCCAGAGATCAAACCCAGGTCTCCTAAATTGCAGGCGGATTCTTTACCATCTCAACTACCAGGGAAGCCCAAGAATACTGAATAGGTAGTCTATCCCTTCTCCAGGGGAGCTTCCCAACCTAGGAATTGAACCAGGATCTCCTGCATTGCAGGTGGATTCTTTACTAGCTGAGCTACCAGGGAAGCCCAGGTACACAAGGCAGGTCCAATATTTGAAGACTAACTAATGTAATTTGTCACATCAACAAGCCAAAAGTGAAAAATCATATAATTATATCCATAGATGCAAAAAAAATTTTTAAAAACCCAACACTCATTCATGATAAAAACTCTCAGTAAAACTGGAAGAGAGGTGAAGATCTAGAACTTCATAAAGAATATCCATAGAAACCTCTAACTAGCATCACCTTTAACGGTTTCCCACTAACATCAGGGTTCCCACTAAGATCCCGTTTCACACTAAGATCAGGAACAAGACAAGATGTCTCCTCTCACTACTACTTTTTAACACTGCAATGGAAGCATTAGCTAATACAACAAGAGTAGTAAAGGAAATAAAATGTACACAGACTGGAAAAAATTTTAAAAATCCATCTTTGCTCACGAATGGTATGGTTGTCATATAAAAATCTGATGGAGTTGACACACACACACACACACACACACACAAAACAGTAAGTGATTACAAGAAGATTGTAGAATACCTCAATGTGCAAATGTCAGTCATTATTATATATACCAAATATGATCAAGGGGAATTTAGTTAAAAATACAATATCATTTATGTTAGCTCCTCCCAAAATAAAAAAAATAAATAAGTATAAATCTAACAAAATATGTACAAGATCTAAATGAGGAAACTATAAAAATATGATTAATCAAAAAATAACTAAAAATGAATATATTCTATATGCATGGATAAAATAAAAAAGACTTGAGTTATCAGATGTCAGCTTTTTTCTACCTTAATCTGTATTTTCAGTATAATCCCAATCAAAGTTCCAGCAAGTTATTTTGTAGCTATCATCAAAACTGATTCTGAGTTTACATGGAGCAGCAAAAGACCCAGAATAACCAAAACAATACTGAAGGAGAAGAATAAAGTTGGAGGACTATCACTGCTCAACTTTAAAACTTACTGTAAATCTAGAGTAGTTAAGACAATTTGGTATTGGGATCTCAGGCATGTGGATGACACTACTCTAATGGCAGAATGTAAAGAGGAACTAAAGAATCTCTTGATAAGAGTGAAGGAGGAGAGAGAAAAAAACAACTGAAAACTCAATATTAAAAAACAATCCAAGGTCATGGCATCAGGTTCCATCACTTCTTGGCCAATAGAAGGGAAAAGGTGGAAGCAGAGACAGATTTCCTTTTTGGGGCTCTAAAATCACTCTGGATGGTGACTGCAGCCATGAAATTAGAAGACAATTTCTTATTGGCAGGAAAGCTATGACAAACCTAGACAGTGTGTTAAAAAGCGAAGGCATCACTTTGCTGACAAAGTCCCATTTAGTCAGGGCTATGGTCTTTCCAGAAGTCAAGTGTGGATGTGAGAGCTGGGCACTAAAGAAGGCAGAGTGCTAAAGAACTGAAGCTTTCAAACTGTGGTGTTGGAGAAGACTCTTGAGAGTCCTTTAAAAAGCAAGGAGATCAAGTCAGTCAATCTTAAAAGAAATCAACCCTGACTACTCTTTGGAAGGACTGATGCTGAAGCTCCAATACTTTGGCCACCTGAAGTAAACAGCTGACTCACTGGAAGAAGACCTTGATGCTGGGAAAGATTGATGGGAGAAGGAGAAGAGGGAGACAGAGGATGAAATGGTTGGATGGCATCACCTATTCAGCAAACATGAACTTGGGCAAACTCCAGGAGATGGTGAGGGACAGGGAAGCCTGGCATGCTCCCGTCCATGGGGTTGCGAAGAATTGGACAGAACTTGGTGACTGAACAACAACAGAGAGTATACAAATAAAGGAGCAGATTAGAGTCCAGAGATAGACTCTGGATTCTGCCTCCCATCCCAATAAATATGATCAACTGATATTTGACAAGAGAAAGAAGGTAATACAATGCAGTAAAGATAGTTTTTTCAACAGATGGTGCTGGAGCAACTGGATATTCAAATGTTAAAAAAAAATGAGCCTGGAGATAGACTTTATACTCATCATGAAAATTAACTCGGAATGGATCATAGACTTAAAAGCAAAATGCAAACCTACAAAGCACTTAGAAGATGATAGAGGAGAAAAACCTATACAACCTTGAATTTAGTGAGGTCATTTAAAATACAATGCTGAAGATAAGTTTCATTAAAGAAATAGCAAGCTAGAATTTATTAAAGAAAAATGTCTGTCCCATGAAAGACAATGCCAAGAGAATGAAAAGATAAGCCACCCTCAGGGACAAAATATTTTGCAAAAGACTCATTTGATAAAAGATTACTTTCAAAGTATACAAATAATTCATAAAACTCAACAATAATGAAACAATCTGATTAAAAAATTAGTCCAAATATTCACTTTGGGGTATCATACTGAAATTGTATTCTAACAGCAGAGTTAAAGATTATTTTACAAAACTGAAATGAATTTCACTCATATATTACAAACACTTCAGTGTTCTCATTCTTTGTGGGTGGAAGACTTGATAATGCGATAGAAGAGAAAGTCACTTAGACCTAAAAACACACCCAGTTACACCACTTAGTGATCATGGAGGCACAGCATTTTTTACCAATTTTCTAAATTTTTAATAGAAAGATGAGGATTTAAGGAAGACAGCCTTAACATGAAATACCTAAAGTGATAAACTATTATTTCATAAATTTCTAATGAGTATGTGAATGACTTTGCTTGGCACGCATTGTATTTTGGCCTGTAGCTTGTCATTATCATTGTCATCATCGCTTAGTGGATCTCCATCACTCTAGCCTGAAATCCTCAAGGGTCAGTTCCTATCTTCTTGCAGTTGTCAATGCCTGGTATAATGTAGCTTCTCAATGTCTGTTTACTGCTGTAATTGACTCAGTGAAGCCATTTCATACTCATAGCCCACATATTAGCACTTCCTCAAGGCCTCTTCTTCCACATCAGGGCAGTACATGTTTTTCTCTATCAACATGGAAAACAGAGAATTTATTTCTTCCAGAGGAAAAAAAAATCCACTACCAATAAAGCACTAGTGAGTATGATGAGTTGAATTATGTCCACCAAAATTTATAAGTTAATGTCAGAATGTGATCATCTTTGGAAACAGAACCATTGTGGATATATTTAGTTAAAATGAGGTCATTCTGGAACTGAATGGACGCCAACTAGACGAAATAACAGGTGTCCTTAGATGAAGGGGAAAATAAGGTTGAAGAGGAAGTCTGAACACAGGCATACACACATGGAGGACCCCTTGCCAAGATTGGAACTGTGCTTTCACAAGCCAAAAAACCATCAGAAACTAGAAGATGGTTCTAGAATAAATTCTTTTCCAGCACTTTCAGAAAAAGTTTGTCTAAAGGCAGCCTGAGGTAGGACTTCTATTCTCTAGAACTGTAAATCTGTAGATTTGGGCTGTTCACCCAGTTTGCGACATTTTGTTACAGCATCCTTAATAAACTATTGTAGTCAGTCATGAAAACTCTATTCCATATCACTTCCCTCACTCAAGCAAACTCCTTACTTCTCCTTAACAGATGCATTATTTGCTGAGTCCTTTTGTGGTACTGCCAGGTTTTTTCTTTTCTTCCCCAAAGTTCTTCCTCTTTCACCTAACAATTTCAAATTTTTATCCCATTACTGTGCAGAACAATTCAGTACTATTTCCCAATTCCACTGTAGGTAATAGTATAGTACTATGCACCTACATACATTTTTCTTCCCATTTTGATAAACTCTTATGCCATAGATATTGTTATATTTAGTTGAGAATTAAAGACAGTGAGGCCCCAAATGTTGAAGTGGCTTAAAAACACACAGCAAACAAGTGGAGCAGCCAGTGTTCCAACTCAGGTTAGTGCTTTTATAGAGAAAATATATACTTTTATGTGGATATGTCCACACATACAGGTAGTTGGACTGAAATGATTGCTACTTTGGTTTAAAAATCGGTCATATTGGAAAGAAAAATTAACTGAATTGAAGACCAATTTGCCCGATGGCTCCATTCAATCTAGTCAAACTGAGTGAAATAGCTATGTGTGCAGACAGCCTGCACTCCCTTTACTCTTGTTGAGTAAATTACTTGAATATTTCCCTGAGGAGCCATACCTGGGATTCCTCTCCACAGATGACTGTGGTCTGGGCTTTAAGATATGTTCAACACTGCACAGATTCCACTGGGACATCCAGGCCAGATAATCAACTGCTGATTATTTTTGTGAAAACTACAGGACAGGCATCTCCCTGCTGACTCACATTTCCTTTACAAAAAGTTTAATGTCTTACTCTTCACATATCAAACTTATCTCTTCCCTTTTTCTCCACTCCTACTCTTTGTCATGTCTCATATTTTGTAATCCACACAGACACATCTGATAAAGGCCCATCAAAACCATTGAAATTCATCCTTTGTCTTTCTAGTTCTCATCACTCATTAGTACACATGCAGCTAAGTCTTCGACTGTTTTGCTTTCTTTTTCTTAATTCCTCATATTTTACCGTGCACAAAGAGCTCAGAGACAAAGGCTCATCACAGCCATCATTAGGCTCCATTTATCTGCTACAAACTGCCTTTGTCTTCTATTAGTTTTTAAAATGTCCCAATCCTTGTGTAGTTAGCTGGATTCTCTCACTGCATTTGTTCTTTTTATAACTGTTACTGAACTGGCAATGCTACTTGGTGAATTTTTGGTTGTGCTTTCCAGTAAGAAGAGTATCTCTAAGCAATCTGCTAGAGGTTTGGATTCAAAAACGGAAAGGGCTTTTTAATTAAAAAATTAAGTACCGCCTGCATTTATGTTTATCATCTGTGAAACATTCATTTTTCATTTTCATTCTCTTGCAGTGTGGGAGCATTGTTATGCAATGATTATTTCCAATGCCAAGCCATCAACAGGAGTATTTTGAGATAAACAATGTGTTTACAATAGAAACTGTAGTAGTGTCTTTTGTTCTGGAAGATGTTGGCATTTACATTATTATTCTACTCAGGAGTGAGCCTGTCTTTCTAAGCCTATTGGAGAATTGTGGTAATTTGCTCAGTGATTGCACACAGAATCGGCCCTCTCCTCTGTCATCACCGAGTGAGGTGAGGTTCTTTAGTGTTTTTTTTTTCTTCTTCTTCTTTTTTCTTTTACCCCTGGTGGCTCTAGTTACTTTATTTACTCATTCGTCCATGTATTTATTCATTTAGGAACCATGAACAATGCAGCTTTAAATTATGTCAAAGAGAACTTGCAACATCCTTTCCCATCAAATTATTAATCTATAAATTTGCAGAGGAAAAAATTCTACAATAATACAGAAAACGAAAACTAATAGGAAAATCTGGAGAGATTTCCACTAATTTCCATACTTAGTGGTTTACATTATGAAATAGAAGTAGTAACCTACTGAATCTTGCCCTCAGAAAGTAAATAAAAAATAGTGATCTCTTCTGTTTCACTTGATACCTGAAGTAGAGTGAGCCCATCTTTAAAACAAACAGACACACAAACAAAAAACAAAGGCTATATTCACTTGACAAGATCATTTTAGAAAAATACATAAATTTGAAGGGAACTATGTGAAGAGAACGGGGATGGAGTTTGGAGGAGAAGTATGGTATTTCATTGGATCATAAAAAGCACATTCCATATACATATATTAATAAGGGCTTCTCAGGTAGCTCAGTGGTAAAGAGTCCACCTGCAGTATAGAAGACACAGGTTCTCTCCCTGAGTCAGGAAGACTCCTTGCAAGAGGAATTAGCAACACATTCCAATATTCTTGCCTGATAAATCCCATGGACAGAGGAGCCTGGCAGGCTACAATCCATGGGGTCGCAAAGATTTGGACAGGACTCATGTGACTAAACATGCATGCATGCAGGATAGAAACAAGACTTCTGTCTGTAGAAATATGTCTTGACAACAGGAGTTATTTATTCCTGTACGCACCACTCTGAATCTTAAGAAACTCAGTAATAAAGGTGGGAGACAAATCTGTCTCAGAATAGTGGCTGTACCAAAGAAGCGACTTCACTTTCACCTTTCACTTTCAAGCACTGGAGAAGGAAATGGCAACCCACTCCAGTGTTCTTGCCTGGAGAATCCCAGGGACGGGGGAGCCTGGTGGGCTGCCATCTGTGGGGTCACACAGAGTCGGACACGACTGAAGTGACTTAGCAGCAGCAGCAGCAGCAAAGAAGGACCTGGTCCACCAAGGAAACAGGGTGAGCCACACCTATCACATTACATCTCGGTTCAGAGCAGTGTTCACTTACCTGACAGATATATAAGGGATAGAGCCAAGTACAGTAATACCCTATACTCTGTTATCAAACAACAAATCAAACCAGAAATTTACCATGAGTTGTATGGCTATATCACTGATTTCTAAGAAATGCTCTATTCTATATATGTTTTATTTGAAATGTGTTATTCAGAATTTATAATGATTATCCAACCTTCCCCCTTCTGTAGTCTATAAGTCTTTGAATATCTAAAGAAAAAGTTTATGGAGGTTCAAGATACTTGTGAACGTTCAAGCTGATATTCTCTTTCCCTGAATATATAACATGAGATTTTCCTTACTTCTTCTTCCATGTTTTAAGTAAGGAGGTTAGGAAACATGGCTATCGACGTGCAGAGAGATAGAGAGGATGAGAACAATCTGAAGTTTCCTTGGATGATATATTTATAGAATATTTAAGGTTCTCATTCTAGGTTGAGTCCTTGGGGACAGCTGCACACTAAATCCTTGCAGTACTCTACTTTTAATCAGCAGGTGCTTTTGTACGTATATCATTTGAAGGTCTAATGCACAATGTAAGAAATAATGGTTACACGAGAACACATGTACACCCATGGTGGATGCATGTTGATGTATGGCAAAGCCAATACAATATTGTAAAGTAAAAAAATAAATAAATAAAATACTAAAATTACTTAAAGAAGCGAAAAAAAAAAAAGAAACAATGGTTAAATACACAAATACCAAGGCATCTTGATATTGTTTCTTCCGCAAATTATTTTAAGTATTCTAATAGAATCTTTTTGGTGTGATAAAACAGCAAATAAACTTTGCACAGAATGATTTGGACTGGAATCTCGACCTTATTAATTGTTATCTTTCTCTCTCTCTCTCTCTCTCTCACACACACACACACACCCCTAGCTTTTTTAACTGGAAGCTATGGAGTTGACTGTCATTTTCAAATACTTGCTAAGGGTATTCTCTTTTCTCTGTTTTTGTTCTGAATGTTCTGTGAAGACAGTCCTAATGAAAGTTTGGTTATTACAAAATTAACAAGTATCATTTTTCTTAGATTTTCTTTTAGAGAGGGTAATTTTATTGACAATAAATAGGTAGCTTCACGGTATCCATAATTCTGATTTTTTTGATTGTTTATAATCTTATCTCGGCTCACGGCTGGACTACATTTCCCAGTTGCCCTTGCAATTAAGTGTTTTCATGTAACTAAGTCCTAGCCAATGAAATGCAAGGTTCCTCTCAAGCCTGGGCCATAAAAAGGTCTCATATATAATCCTCCCTGCTCTATTCTCATTTTTTTGCTGGCGAAACAGAGGCCTCCAGGGAAATCTTGGGAATCACAACTGAGAGCAACAGAAACCCAAAGTTCTCGGGAGTTGAGGTCCCTGAATACTGCTCAAGGAGAACTGCCCAACCAACAACATCCCCTTCCCTGAGCAAGAAACAGGCATCCTTTTATTATTCCTGCATTACCTTAATAAATATACTGTCTTAGCACAATACTTAACACAGAGTAAGCACTCAGTAATTGTTCTCCTTTTCCCCTTGTCAGCACATATCGATTCAATTCATGGACTAAAACCTGGCTTCCCTGATAGCTCAGTTGGTAAAGAATCTGCCTGCAACTCAGGAAACTTGGGTTCTATCCCTGGGTTGGGAAGATCCCCTGGAGAAGGGAAAGGCTACCCACTCCAGTATTCTGGCCTGGGAAAATCCCATGGACAGAGGAGCCCTTGTGGGCTACTGTGGGGTCGCAAAGAGTCGAACACAACTGAGCGACTTCCAATTTCACATAAAGCCTGCACAGACTCAGGAAATAATCTCTGAAACTGCCCAACTCTAGTTATAGCTTTCTTGTCTATCCATTTCTTTGCATGTGTATCTTTCATTACCATCTCTGCTAACCTTTGAGCAACATAAAATAGATAGCTTTACTCATTTTTCTATCTCTATTGCTTTGCTTTAGATGCCTAGGCAAAGTTTCTTGAATGAACTAAAATACTGGGCTGGCCAGAGCAAAGCCTGACAAGAAGTGCAGTTAAGTCCTGGGAATGTAACGCATAGTGGTTCAAAGTTCAGATTCCTTTAGTCAGAAAGCCCAAATTTTATTGCTAGAGCCTTGAGTCAACTTCTTATTAGCTGAGGTTTCTGCCCCTCTCAGAATTTCGCTTACTCATCTATAAACTGAGGACAATAATAGTAACTCATAAAATTAGCTATGGTTACTTTGTTATTATTGTTATCATTACTAGGCAGATAATTTGTGGCATTAAGACATTAAGATATCAAAAAAGGTACACACATTCTTTGAAAGTTGCTTGAAGTGATAAGAATCAATTGGATTCTCCTATTGAATACCACTTCCTTTAAAAGAACAAAATCAGTCAAGCAGGGGCATCACTAAGCAATTACTCATCCACAGCCCAAAATTATGTTTGTTAATGTCACAGTGACTCATATATTTAGCAAACATCCTTACTTTTGAAATTTCAAGCAAATCAAACTCATGTTCAAATTTTTTTTTCTTTTCTAATTTTATTTTATTTTTAAACTTTACATAATTGTATTAGTTTTGCCAAATATCAAAATGAATCCGCCACAGGTATACATGTGTTCCCCATCCTGTTCAAATTTAAAAGAATAACCAAAAAGAAAAAAGGGGGGAAAGGCAAGTGAAATAAATGAGAAGTAGCTTTTCATACAATCAGACTACAGATGAATAAAATAGGTGTATATGTGACATAATCACTGCTTGTTGCTGAACTAACATTGGCAATGCTAGCACAATTTGACGTCTAAATAAAGATACTGGAAGTGGAAAAAAAAAGTGACATTTCAAAAGAGTGAACTATGTGATTAGGCAGTGTAAGAGTTGCTTAAATATCAACTTTACAAATCATTTAGAAAGCACTTAACACACAAAACAGTCGGAGATGTAAAAAATAAAAAGCTTAGATGAAGACAAATGACGTGATTTTTAGAGCATAAATTCTTAGGGATAATGCAAAAGACAATTCTGTAGATATTACCTCTGCTTAGTACTCTTTTTTAAATTTACTAAACACACACATGCACATACACAAACACACACACACATACACACACACACACACACACACACACACACACACACTGGTTAAAATGAATATGCAGCCCCAAAACCCTTGTATTCAGAATCTCCACTCAGTGTGCATTTTTATTTCCTCCCATCTATAAATTAGAAAAGCTGTTCAGGATTAAAAAAACAAAAGATAGATACCTGATTTAGGGAAAGTTGTCCTATGGTGGAAGCAGAAAAAAATGGAATTTCAAGATTCCTGATTATTAGAGCTGGAAGAGACCTTTACTCCAGACACAGGTGATTTCAAATCCCAGCCCCACTACATACTGATCATAGATTACTTCATCTCACAGAGTCTTGGTTTCTTTATCCATAAAAGTATAATACTAATATACAAAAGATTTGGTTTATATACATTTCCATAAGTATTCTTTTTTTTTTACTCCAAGTTCTGAAAGGCCTCTGTTGCCCTTGTTTAAGATCAAACAGCAAGTTAGTGGCAGACAGTAAAGGCCCCATATCTCAAAGATCAATCCAGTGTTATTTTCTTTTCACCAAGTCACTTCCTTATGTCACTATTTGTCAACTGGACTCAACTTTCTCTAATTATTTCCCTGATGCACTATGTTAAATGTTGACAGATAGCCCCCAATACATTCTAATCTCTTATGAGTTCATTTATTAACAAGTAATTGTAAAGCATCTGCTATGTGTCAGGCACTATTCTAATTACTGGTAATAGATCGGAAATCAGTGGAGATACAGCCGACTTTGAAGAACTCATAGCCTGTCCAGGAGCAGGAGTGAGAGGGCAGAAGGCAGAAAATAAACAAATAAATAAGAAAACATCAGATGGTGACAAATTCTAGTTAGGTGATTAAAACAGAAGCCTTTAATAGAAAGTTGGCTTTATTAGGGATTTTAAGAAAGGCCTCTCTGGGGAGATCGCATTTAATCTGTGATCCAAACAGCATGATGAAGTTAGCCAAGTAGAAGAAATTAGTGCAGAGCTGATAGACCAGGAGTAAGTTTGGCATGTTCAAGAAACAGGGAGAGATCTAGTAGAGAGAAGAGAGAAAGGAGGACAGTATCAAATAATGTCAAATTGATGCCCACATACCAGTCTTCAGAAACCTAGGTGTTTCTAATTCAAGGCAAGATTGCATTTCACTCTATGTGCTTTAAGAAACCATTGGATGATCTTAGCTGTAAGAAGTATCATAATCAGGTTCAGATATACATAAAAAAGAGAACTAAACCTTAAAGGAGAGATTCTGAGCAGCAAGGAATGAAAGATGAGAGAAAGTGAGAGAGAGTCCAGGGTATTCAACAACTTCTCAGTGGTTACAATACATCTTTTTCAGTGTCAACCTTTTAGCAAGTTTTAGACATTTTCTCCGGAGAAGGCAATGGCACCCCACTCCAGTACTCTTGCCTGGAAAATGCCATGGACAGAGGAGCCTGGTAGGCTGCAGTCCATGGGGTTGCTGGGAGTCGGACACGACTGAGCGACTTCACTTTCACTTTTCACTTTTATGCATTGGAGAAGGAAATGACAACCCACTCCAGTGTTCTTGCCTGGAGAATCCCAGGGACGGGGAAGCCTGGTGGGCTGCCGTCTGTGGGGTCACACAGAGTCGAACATGACTGAAGCGACTTAGCAGCAGCAGCAGCAGCAATTTTTTCAAAAATCAAAGCAAAATAACAACAAATAAAAACCCAGACATATGTCCAATTGTATATCTTATAGAACTAACAACAACAAAAGATGTCCTTTTCATCATAGGGGACTAGAAATAAAAAGTAGGAGGTCAAGAGATACCTTGAGTAACAGGCAAGTTTGGCCCTGGAGAACAAAATGAAGCAGGGTAAAGGCTAACAGTTTTGCCAAGAGAGTGCACTGGTCATAGCAAACACTCTCTTCCAATAACGCAAGAGACAACTCTACACATGGACATCACCAGATGGTCAATACCAAAATCAGATTGATTATATTCTTTGCAGTGGAAGATGGAGAAGCTCTATAGTCTATAGAAGTCAGCAAAACCAAAACCAGGAGCTAACTGTGGATCAGATCATGAACTCCTTACTGCAAAATTCAGACTTAAATTGAAACAAGTAGGGAAAACAACTAGGTTATCCAGGTATGACCTAAATCAAATCCTTTATTATTATACAGTGGAAGTGACAGATTCAAGGGCTTAGATCTGATAGACAGAGTGCCTGAGGAACTATGGACACAGGTTCATAACATTGTACAGAAGGCTGTGATCAAACCATCCCCAAGAAAAGGAAATAAAAAAAGCAAAAGGTTGTCTGAAGAGGCATTAAAAATAGCTGAGAAAAGAAAGAAAGTTAAAGGCAAAGGAGAAAAGGAAAGATATATCCATCTGAATGCAGAATTCCAAAGAATGGCAAGAAGAGATAAGAAAGCCTTCCTAAGTGATCAATGCACACAAATAGACAAAAACAATAGAATGAGAAAGACTAGAGATCTCATCCATAAAGTTAGAGACACCAAGGGAACTTTTCATGCAAAGATGGGCACAATAAAGGACAGAAATGGAGTGGACCTAACAGAAGCAGAAGATATTAAGAAGAGGTGGCAAGAATACACAGACGAACTACACAAAATAGGTCTTAATGACCCAGATAGTCACAATGGTGTGATCATTCACCTAGAGGCAGACATTCTAGAATGCGAAGTCAAGTGGGCCTTTGGAAGCATCACTATGAACAAAGCTAGTTGAGGTGATGGAATTCCAGTTGAGCTATTTCAAATACTAAAAGTTGAGGCTGTGAAAATGCTGCACTCAATATGCCAGCAAATTTGGAAAACTCAATAATGGTCACAGGAATGGAAAATGTCAGTTTTCATTCCAATCCCAAAGAAAGGCAATGCCAAAGAATGTTTAAACTACTGCACAATTGCACTAATCTCACATGCTAGCAAAGTATTGCTTAAAATTCTCCAAGTGAAGCTTCAACAGTACATGAACCGAGAAATTCCAGATGTTCAACCTGGGTTTAGAAAAGGCAGAGGAACCAGAGATCAAATTGCCAACATTCGCTGGATCATCGAAAAAGCAAGAGAATTCCAGAAAAACATCTACTTCTGCTTGAACACTGACTATGCCAAAGGCTTTGACTGTGTAGGTTACAACAAACTGGAAAATTCATAAAGAGTTGGGAATACCAGACTGCATTATTTGCCTCCTAAGAAATCTGTATGCAGGTCAAGAAGCAACAGTTAGAACCAGACGTGGAACCATGGACTGGTTCAAAATTGGGAAGTACGGCAAGGTTGTATATTGTCACCCTGCTTATTTAAATCACATGTAGAGTACATCATGCAAAATGCTGGGCTGGATAAAGTACAAGCTAGAATCAAGATTGGTGGAAGAAATGACAATAACCTCTGATATGCAGATGACACCACCCTTACGGCAGAAATAGAAAAGGGACTAAAGAACCTCTTGATGAAAATGAAAGAAGAGAGTAAAAAAGCTGGCTTAAAACCCAACGTTAATAAAAAAGGTAGGTCATGGCAGCCAATTTCATCACTTCATGGCAAATAGATGGGAAACAATGGAAACAGTGACAGACTTTATTTTCTTGGGCTCCAAAATCACTGCAGATAGTGATTGCAGCTATGAAATTAAAAGACACTTGTTCCTTGGAAGAAAAGCTATGGCAAACCTATACAGCATACTAAAAAGCAGAGACATTACTTTGCCGACAAAAGTACATCTAGACAAAGCTATGTTTTTTTCCAGTATGGATCCATAGCATCCACTATGTTTGGATGCTAGTGTTGGATCATAAGGAAAGCTGAGCACTGAAGTATTGATACTTATGAACTGTGGTGTTGGAGAAGACTCTTGAGAGTCCCTTGGACTGCAAGGAGTTCAAACCAGTCAATCCTAAAGGAAATCAACCCTGGATATTCATTGGAAGGACTGATGCTAAAGCTGAAACTCCAATACTTTGGCCACCTGATGCAAAGAACTGACTCATTAGGAAAGATCCTGATGCTGGGAAGAATTGAAGGCAGGAGGAGAAGGGGATGACAGAGGATGAGATGGTTGGATGGCATCACTGACTCAAATGACATGAGTTTGAGCAAGCTCTGGGAGTTGGTGATGGACAGGGAAGCCTGGCATGCTACAGGCCATGGGGTCACAAAGAGTCAGACATGACTGAGAACTGATTGAAGTCCAGTTCTAAAATAGGACAAAGAGAGTAATATTTTACTGAAGACACTGGGAGGCAGAAAAGCATGAAAAGCTACTTTTTGAAACACAAAAGAAAAGCAGCCTGGGAAATCTACCTTTAACCTGCCACGTCTTCCAAAGCTTCTCATCCTTCAAGACTGTGCCTTGTGTTCTCTTTCTCTCCACCTCTGGACATACCTCTCTCTCTTTCCCTGCTCCCAGCACTGCAGAAACTTTTTCTACCTCTCCATGCCCCGGGACTTCCCCTAGGTCCTTTTCTCTCATGAAAATCAACTTGGTCCTAACTTAGATCTCAAAAGGAGCTTCAACCAAGTTTGAACTCAGGAACACAAAGCTTCTTCCTTCCTTTAAGAAGTTAAAAAATGGAACTTATAGGTCTGAGCAAGTTGTGATTTACGAGTAATAATTATTAAAAAAAAAATGGAACAGGGATCATACATTCATGAACTCAGTGGATTCTTATGATCAGGAACATTATAAATTTGCACCAACATTCCTGTCTCCTATATACTTCTCATCCCTTGATTGTGGGTGGGACTTATGATTTTAATGGGATGTCTCTTTTGTGATTAGGTTCCACTGTCTGACAAATGTGAAGGTATTTTGCACATGCAATTGTATTCATTTGAATTAATAAAAAAGAGATTATACTGGATGAGCCTGACCTAATTGGGTAAGCTGTGTGATAGAGAATTTAGGCCTTCCAGGAAGGGGGATATTCACATATATACACTACCATGTGTAAAGTAGCTAGCTAGCAGGAAGCTGCTATACAGCACAGGAAGGTCAGTTTGGTGCTCTGTGCCAACCTAGACAGGTGGGAAGGAGTGGGGTGGCGGGGACGGTGGTCGCAAGAAGGAGGCTCAAGTGGGAGGAGATACATGTATATTTAGGACTGATTCACAATGTTATACAGAAAAATCTAACACAACATTGTAAAGTTGTAAATTGTATTCCAATTAAAATAAACATAAGATTTTCCTATTTGCCTTGAAGCAGTAAGCTCCTCCTGAGAAGAGCGTGAGGTCAGGAGGTTGAGACGAGCAGCAATTCCAGGCTGACGGCAAGCGAGAAAATGGAGTCCTCAGTCCTACAAACTCAGGCAGCTAAACTCTGCCAATGGCCCACACCATCATGGAAGGGAACCCTGGGCTCCAGAGAGGAAAGCCAGCCAACACCGTCTTTGCAGTCTAGTGAGATCTTAAACAGAGAAATCTCTGCCTGGACTCTGATCCTTGGAAATTGTGGGTAATAAATGCATGCTGATTTTAAGTTGCTCAACTTATGGTAATTTGTTGTCCCATGGTAGAAAACTAAAATAATCTGTGAATAACATTCCAAATTCAATTTAATTGGTCTTTTCTATGGTTATTTTTCTTTTTCTATAGCCACCCTTTCTCTGCTTCTATCACAATGTTTTTATCTCTATCTTAGCATATTTTTTTAAACATTTACTATTATTGATTTCACAATGGAAACAGTGAGAGACTATTTTGGGGGCTCCAAAATCACTGCAGGTGGTGACTGCAACCATGAAATTAAGACACTTGATCTTTGGAAGAAAAGTTATGACCAACCTATATAGCATATTAAAAAGCTGAGACATTACTTTGCTGACAAAGGTCCGTTTAGTCAAAGCTATGGTTTTTCCAGTAGTCATGTGTGGAATCACAGTTGGAATATAAAGAAAGTTGAGCACTGAAGAACTGATGCTTTTGAACTGTGGTATTAGAGAAGATTCTTGAGAGTCCGTTGGACTGCAAGGAGATCCAACCGGTCCATCCTAAAGGAAATCAGTTCTTAATATTCATTGGAAGGACTGATGCTGAAGCTGAAACTCCAATACTTTGGCCACCTGATACAAAGAACTGACTCATTTGAAAACACCCTGATGCTGGGAAAGATTGAAGGCAGGAAGAGAAGGGGACGATAGAGGATGAGATGGTTGGATGGCATCACTGACTCAATGGACATGAGTTTGAGGAAGCTCTGGGAGTTGGTGATGGAAAGGGAGGCCTGCACGCTGCAGTCCATGGGGTCGCAAAGAGTTGGACACGACTGAACAACTGAACTGAAATGACTGATTATTGGTTTGGTCTATCCACCTGATGGCCTATTGCAATCATTTTTAAAATGGCTTTTCTATGCATTATCAACTATTTGCTCATTTCCTAAAACCATGTCTCTTCATTCAAAAATTTTTTTCACTTTATATCCTTCTTTTTTTTTTTTTTTTGCTTTGGCCAATAATTTTATTAGAATAAAGTCTTATTGCAATATTTTCTTCACAAAAAAATATAAGAAACTTGCTTTTATACCATGCAAATATAAAAAGAAACACATCTTAAAAGTGTATACTTTTATACTTGACTGAATACCTGTGGCGGATTCATTTTGATATTTGGCAAAACTAATACAATATTGTAAAGTTTAAAAATAAAATAAAATTTAAATAAATAAATAAAATAGAGATCATAAAAAAATAAATAAAATAAGTTTTTGAAATTCAGTCAAGTATATCCTTCTTTTAAAATTCTGTTTATCCTTCTATATATAAAGTCTGCTTCCTTTATGAAGTCTCACCTGGTTAGAGTTACGCTCACTTATTCCAAACTCCTTCAACATTTGTTTGTTCATCTTTATGTTTGCTTTGTTTTACAGTTATCTGATTGTTTTTTTATTCTTGGATAACATAAACTATACCTTTTCCCTAGCACCAAATACAGTCAAACTTCAGTATTTGCATATTCCACATCTGCAAATTAATTTGCAACTTCAAATTCAATACTCATAACATTTTCACAAGCATTCAGGGACATGTACATGTTCTAAGGGGGGAAAAAATGAGTTGCCTGATGTTCATGTTGCCAGCCAGGGTGGAATGAGGCAATTCTTCACTTTCTTGTTTCAGCTCTCATATTAGAAACAAGTGATCATTTTGCAGCCTAGTTAGTGCATACACAATGTGATACACATTTTTTATATTGTTGTGCTTTTGGTGAGTGAGTTTGCTGTTTAAAATGCCCCTCTCCAAGCATAGTGCTGAAGTGTTATTTGGTGTTCGTAAGCATAAGAAAGCTGTCATGTACACATGGAGAATATACATGTAGTTGAAAAGAGGAAAACCAAACTTAGAATAGGACTTTAGTGACTTTTGGAGAAATTATAAATTAAAAAAAAATCCTAGAGAAGAATGGGCAGAAGGAAGGGTGGGTAAAAGTTCCTGAAGTGTGACTGAACTTGGCACAAGTGAAAAATGGAAATAATTCTGGTATAGCTGGTGGGTGGTAATTCAGAACGAGAGAGAATGATATGGGATACTTAACTACTTCTACTTAAAGAACACAGTATACTTTTGTAACATACTGTTCCTCCACATAGAAAATGCTAATTAAAAGTGATTGTAAAAATAATAAAATAAGAATAAATAGTGGCTTGATGAATAGATTGAATTTTACATAAACAACCTGAGAGTACATTTTTCAAATGTATTTTTTCAAAATCAGTAGCAGTTGGTTTTTAAGGTGTATATTCATATTCTATTAGTTAAATGAGTTATGCTAATGGTAAATATAAAACTCCTTAAAGTTAAAAAACAAAACAAATAAGCCACCCAACAATCTGACAAAACACTTATAAAGCATTTTGTGTAATAGAATAACTCAATTGAAGGATTATCTTGCCAATACTCATTAACTCACTATCAATACACATAATGATTCAAAGCTTTTCAAAGCACATAATGCTCTAGTGGTCTATAAAACATTAATATATATGGACAGAATTATTGTATCATGACACAATCATTTTCATTTAAAATTCCAGAGTTGATGAATTTTGATCTCTGCTACTTCTACCAAAATCATCACAATAGGCCAATTCTTCCCCCCTGGAATTCTCATAAAATAGTTGTTTTTATCCTATTAATTTCAATACTAAAATTATCTTAATTTTGTATTTTAATTTTTCATGTGCTAATGAATTTTAGGTTAAATATCTTTCAAAGTAGATAGATTAGTCTTGTTTCTAAACATGGGGGATATTAACTCATTGTATCCATATTTTGTTAAGCTCTTGTGTGTCAAGAGACCTTCATGTGATACTCATATCATCTAGCCTTTTACCTCAGCTCTTTGTGAAATTAAATTACTGTTACAGTTTCATCACTGACATTAAAACTGCTATAAGCTAAATATGTGTAGTTATTTCACTGAGAATTCTGAAGCACACATCCTACATAAGAGGACATATGAATATCTATATTGAAGAATATAGAATGAAAGAAGAAAGAAAGGTATGCAGTTAGGAAGATGCTTTATTCAAAGACTACTACTACTTGATTTTTCCTGAGTTTCCAAGGAAATTTAATTCATGTTTTGTGATTTAAGTTGGTATGAATACATGAAGTAAAGCATACATACTTAAATAAATTATTGAATGTATGTGATATCGCACTGCTTATTTGGCAGAAAATGAGGAAGATTAGTATTTTCTGTTATGTTCCACGGCATAGTAATTGTAAAGGGAGTTAGTGGATATTGGTAGAAAAATAAGGGAAAGGGCTTTTTAAAGGACAGGAAGATCATTCAGAGAAATGCTGAGCTGGAGAAGAAAGGCTGGCCTTTACAAGCTATTGACCACAACATAAAATATGAATGAAAACAATAAGGAAGAGAGAGTTTTCACCTATTCAGACAAAAGTCAAAAAGAATGATACTATTCAGAATTGCATGAGGGGAAAGTGATTTCAAGAAATAATTAGTGAGTCACACAAAAATAAATGAGCTTTAATGTTTACCACTGCATTTTTATAATAATGTATTTTATAATACTGCAAGTTAAGAAATAACCTAGAATTAAACACTTGAATGTCAGCTCCATAAATTGTTATATGTTAAAATGGAAAGCATGAGGATGATAAAAGGATTACAGAAGAATAGGCGTTATGGAATATATTATTAAACGTGAAAAACATATTATAATATTAAATATAACATGAATATATTATTAAGTTAAAAAAGATAAGTACAAAATACTAACAGCATTATTTCTGGATGTATAAATGGCTTACTAATACTAATGATTCTATTCTCATTTCCTCAAATTACCTTCCCCCCACCCCCTTGGGAAGTGGCTGGAATAGAGAGGTATTCCCTTATCAGAGTTAAGGATGAGCTTCCATAAGTCTCTTTAGCAGGAGAGGAAATTTATAAGGACTTCTACAAATTCAACCTTCAAAACTGGCTTCTAAACTACTTGTGGAAGGGTTCGCTTAGGCATGCAATTATCCATCGCAGGTCTAATTGCCCATTTGCATGCACAATTTAGAAAGGCACAGTTGAAATTTAGTCCCAGGCTCGCCGACACTAATTTTCTCCCTTGAAATTGACATTTCAAAGAACATCAGGTGGCTAAAACCCCAGATTTGTTATTTATTTCAACAGGAATGGAACTTCTTTTTCCTTTCCAAGTTGAAACATTGGTTTAAAGAATTAAATTAAAAGATGAAAGGGAAAAGACAAGCATACAAAGGAAGGCGGCCTCCCTCCATGTTATCAAGAATAGACTCGTTTGCCTTGAAAATAGTTATAATGTGATCAGTTATCCAACTAGCAAGGCTTGTCCTTACTTCTCCATAGAGGGGAAAACATATCTCACCATCTTACAGTTGTATGTTTCCATTTATAAATATCTTTATCTTCCTCTGTAAAAGTGGCAATAATAATATGCATTTCACTAAATAGTTTTGAGAATTAGAGCTGATAATACATACAAAAAATTACACAGAATTCCCTCAGTATTAGTCCTCTTCTCTGCTCCCTTCTTATTTTCTCCACCATAATACGTAATAATCCATGAGTCTATGACTGAAAGGATTATTGAAATAGTAAAGTAGACCAGTCTTCTTTGCCAACTCAATTTTATGACTCATAATTTTAGAGATTGGAGACAGATGTATTTATGAATTTGCTAGTGAGGTTCACTCACTGTGCTGTTTAAAATAGTGGTTATCAAATTTTATTTTATTTTTAAACTTTACAAAAAAAAAAAAAAAACACTTAAAATAGTGGTTATCAACAGCTATTATCAATGGACAAGGAAAAGGTGAATCCCCACTATTTAGCAGGGCTTGTGTAAATCTCGCCAGAAATCTGGTCTCTATCATTACACATTCAAACGAAAACAAGCAAAATGACAAGTGTGGAGGTCCTTGGTGTGTAGTGTACACATCAATGGTGCATGACTTCTGGGTGAATCATGAAGGAGCAAGGGGTGGTCTGCCTTCCTGAACAGGAGAGTTGTGCTGCACTGTGGTTGGCCTGGGCCCCCTCGGAGCAAAGAATGTGGGGTTCCTATGGAGCAGCCTTAAACATGCAAGACAGAGCTAGAGGAGGATACTCTTAGACTTGTCCAAGAAGGCCAACTTGAGGGATGAACAAACCTTGGCAAAGAGAACTGTCCGATGACAAGTTCCTCATTTACTTGGGCCTCAGCTCAAAGGTTCAATCCTCAATGATATTCTATCAGTGTCATCACTCAAGGACTCATGCCCCTCCCTCTTTTCCTCACTGTATTTATCACTCTCTGACATTTGCTCACTTATGAATTCACTTGCTTATTTTTTCTGTGTTTCCCTACAAGAATTAAAGCTTTATCACTGGGTTTAGCATATATTAGACATTCATTCATATAAATTGAAGAAATAATGCCCTTATATTGTGGCCCCATCATACTGCCCATTTCTATAGGTTATGCCAGGAATTGAGATGTGAAGTGAAGTGAAAGCTGCTCAGCTGAGTCCAACTCTTTGTGATCCCATGGACGTGAAATTCTCCAAGCCAGAACACTGGAGTGGGTAGCCTTTTCTTTCTTCAGGGGATCTTCCCAATCTAGAGATCGAACTCAGGTCTCCCGCATTGCAGGCAGATTCTTTACCAGCTGAGCCACCAGAGAAGCCCAAAGAGTTGTTGTAAAAGCTCTACTTGAGTATGGATACCTATGAGCCGCTGCTGCTGCTAAGTCGCTTCAGTCGTGTCCGACTCTGTGCGGCCCCATAGATGGCAGCCCACCAGGCTCCCCCGTCCCTGGGATTCTCCAGGCAAGAACACTGGAGTGGGTTGCCATTTCCTTCTCCAGTGCATGAAAGTGAAAAGTGAAAGTGAAGTCGCTCAGTCGTGTCCGACTCTTAGCGACCCCATGGACTGCAGCCTACCAGGCTCCTCCATCCATGGGATTTTCTAGGCAAGAGTACTGGAGTGGGGTGCCATTGCCTTCTCCAATACCTAATGAGAGCTAACTACAATTACTATCACACATAGACTCTTCAACCATTTTGTGGAATAGACACCATTTTATAGATGAGAAAGCTGAGGAAAAGAAAGTTAAATTAGTTGTCCAAGGTCACATGCCCAGAACTCAGGAAAGCTGGGCTTTGAACCAGACTATCTGGCTCCAGAGTCTGTCCATGCTCAGCTGATGCCAGGAAGTACCCTTATCAGTAGGACTGCTCAGAAATCCTCTCTGGGAATACGAACTGAGCAGACAGGAAGTCAGCCACTGTTAGGAACACACAGACAGCAGAGACAGAAAACAGTAGAGGTTATGAGGCACTGATACATTTGGTTCAGAAGACAACAAAACATAAACAAACAAAAAGAGCAACCTGAGATCAGGTAGCTGGATGGCAGTTAGAGAAGCAGAGAAACAGAACCTTGTCACCTTTTCAGTAGAGGCCACAATAAATATCTGATCACTTTCTTCCTGGATCCAAAATGATAGTTAATGTGCCAATGTGCACCATTTTAAGGCACCAGGCTATTTTTGTTTCCCCATGGTATTCCTGCTGCTCTTATTATTATTGTTAATTCTGTTTATCTCTATAGTAAATCTCTAGTAATTGAGATGATCTGATTGAATCTCTGTTCCTTGAAAACAAAATTGCCCAGTGTAGCCAGAAGTTATTACCTTCACAATTCCTATTCAATGACCTCTTTCCTTTCTCAATTAAGAGTCAATGAATTTCTGCAGAGGTGTCACTTGCTAATTATGGGTCTGGCTCACAATGGCTGATAGCCGGCTTCTCCACTGAAGTGCTCTTGAAGACGGGAGAGCTGAATGGGTGCCCTTGGGATTTCAGGGCAGAGCTCCTGCAGTCATTACTGCAGGAGAGAAAGAACTTTGAAGTTGTTTCTGTTATCTTACAAATCATGTGACTTTTATATCCTTTCATAATGTGATTATGCTTTGCTTTAAATTTTGTTTTTCACATGGTTTTGAGGACTATCTAACAGACTGTCATGTACCTTATTTTGACAAGAACAACATCAAAGTGATACTTTCAAACAACCATTGCAATATTGCAAAGTAATCATCCTTCAATTAAGATAAATTAATTAATTTTTAAAATGTATGCAATTTTAAGATAGTCATCGTTAGATGGAAAAAAGGGGGCAAAGCCTCCAATATCTGAAATCACTTAGTTATAATGGTAGAAATCTAAATAATGAAATTTGCTACTTGCTGGTATTAAGTCCTGACTTGGATACTTCTTGAAAAAATTGACAGATCATAGGAGCTGCAGAGGCATCCATAAGATGACACTATTGGTTATTTCTAAACTTAAGTTTAGAGCAATGGCTTTCAAGCATTTTGCTATTGACTCACCAAAAGAACAGAAAAGGCAATGGCACCCAACTCCAGCACTCTTGCCTGGAAAATCCCATGGATGGAGGAGCCTGGTGGGCCACAGTCCATAGGGTCACTAAGAGTCGGACAAGACTCAGCGACTTCACTTTCACTTTTCACTTTCATGCGTTGGAGAAGGAAATGGCAACCCACTCCAGTGTTCTTGCCTGGAGAATCCCAGGGATGAGGGAGCCTCATGGGCTGCCATCTATGGGGTCACACAGAGTCGGACATGACTGAAGCGACTTAGCAGCAGCAGCAGCACCAAAAGAAATACATTTTACATCTCAACTTAGTATACACAGCCACACACCTAAAGTCAGACTTCCATGAAATAATAGGGTAACTTATTATATTCATATATGATACTCTCTGTTCCATTGTAGTTTTATTTTCTAAGATATGCTAGACAAGACCAAATAAACTGATTCTACTACCCAGGAATATGTCACAATTCACAGTGTGAAAGACAACACATTGGATAAGGTCTCTTCATGCATCATACAAAGGCAACAAGTTTGTGCATAGAGATAACACAGAGCTGAAATGGACAACAGGGAGACAAAGCTTAAAAGAGATGTACTACATTCTCCAGATGAAGTTTAAGCCCTACCAGGACAATATTTAAAGGATCAGATCTGTATTGCCTCCTAACAGCCACAATATTCAGAGTTCTACTTAAAAACATCCTTCTTCCTTGAACAGACTGCATTCATTGTATCTCCTTTAACTGATTCTCACAGCCTGGGCCTCATTCATTTATTAAACACTTGGGCTTCCCAAGTGGTGCTAGTGGTAAAGAACTTGCCTGTCAATTCAAGAGACCTAAGAGACGCTGGTTCAATTCCTGTGTTTGAAAGATCCCCTGGAAGAGGGCATGGCAAGCCACCCCAGTACTCTTGCCTGGAGATTCCCCATGGACAGGGGAGTCTGGTGGGCTATAGTCCATATGGTCATTAAGAGTTGGACATGACTTAACTGACTTAGCACACATAAGCTCCATAACTTATTTTTGAAAATATTTAATCTAATTTGAAAATTGTAAGAAACCACAAGAAAGAAGTATCTAAAAAGTCACCTGCTCTTCCACCACTTTTTGGAAATATATAAAGTCCAAAGAGAAACGCTTTCTCCCCTCTATTCCTCCCTCTGATCACAACTTTCAGAAGTAATTATTGTTAACAGCTTGATACATAAACCTGCAACTTTGAAGATTTAGGCTTATGTTAGCCTATGTGTGTTTTAGAGAGAGACAAAATTTCATACATTCATGTGTATATTTTTAAATGGAATTTTGTCATATACCACCTTCGTTTATCCATAACACAGCGTATATGTTCTGAGTTAAGTGCATATACATTCAGTTGCTCAGTCATGTCCAACTCCTTGCAACCCCATGGACTGCAGAAGGCCAGACTTCCCTGTCCATCACCAACTCCCAGAGCTTACTCAAACTCATGTCCATTGAGTTGGTGATGCCATCCAACTATCTCATCCTCTGTCATTCCATTCTCCTGCCTTCAATGTTTCCCAGCATCAGGGTCTTTTCCAGTGAGTCAGTTCTTCGCATCCAGTGGCCAATGTACTGGAGTTTCAGCTTCAGCATTAGTCCTTCCAATGAATATTCAGGACTGATTTACTTTAGGATGGACTGGTTTGATCTCCTTGCAGTCAAAGGGACTCTCAAGAGTCTTCTCCAACACCACAGTTCAAAGCATCAATTCTTTGGCACTCAGCTTTCTTTATAGTCCAACTTTCACATTCATACATGACTACTGGAAAAACCATAGCTTTGATTAGCCAGACCTTTGTCAGCAAAGTAATGTCTTTGCTTTTTAAAATGCTGTCTAAGTTGGAGAAGGAAATGGCAATCCACTCCAGTACTCTTGCCTGGGAAATCCCATGTACTGAGGAGCATGGTAGGCTACAGTCCATGGGGTTGCAAAGAGTTGGACATGACTGAGCGACTTCAATTACTCACTCACTCAAGTTGGTCACAACTTTTCTTTCAAGGAATAAGCATATACATTCACCCATTACCATTTGCCAATTGATTGGCATTTAAGTTACCCACTGTTTTCAGTACTACCATAATGCTGCAATGACTCTCCACAATATACATTTTTAAGTCTAAAATATTATTGTGGTGAATTACAAAAAATGGGGATGATATTTCAAAATTCAATTGAGGCTTCACATTATCCTCCAAAATATTTTTACCAATCTATATACTTTTCGCTAATACCATATGAGAATGACCATTTCCCAGATCTCTATTAAGACTGATATTATCAACATTTAAAATATTTGTAAATTTTATGGACAAAATATGCATGTATTTCCCTGAAAATTATGAGTTTAAAGATCTTTTCATGTCATATGTATTTCACTTTTTAAATTACTGGTTCATATCTACTATCCATTTTTCAGTTGGTAATATTTGGATGTTTAGCTTTTTAAAAAAATTATTTATAGAAAATATGTGATAAAGTCCCATGTCTATTCTATATGTGCCATTTTCTCCACAGCATGTAATCGTCTTTTAACTTTATGTATGGTGTTTAGCTACAGAAAAGTGCTTTATATTTAAATTTTCTTATTAATATACATATAGTTAAATATGTTTATCTTGTTGATGACCATTATGTGTTGCCATGCTAAAGTATTAGGTGTCTTTTTTTTCAAGTTAAAAATAGCACTGTGGATCTTTTAAAACTACTTATACAGCACTGTATTTTTAAAACATAAAACTCTTGATATTTACATTTTATGTAACTGGACCAATTTCAGTATTTATGTTTTGCTAGAAGATCATCCATTTTATATACTTCAAAATCATTTGCATATTTATAGAAATAAAATTATCTTATAATTTTATTTAATTTTACTTATAGCTATAGTCATATATCACAATTTTTATTCCTAATATTGTATATTTTTGCTTTTTAAAATTTTCTATGTCAGACTTACTGACTTTAATTTTCTATTTTTAACAGAAATACATTTACTCTCATCATTCTTTTAATTTTATTTTAAAATATATTAATTTTTTACTTTTTAAGCATTTTTACTTTTCTATCTTGGTTTTGTTTTTTTTCTAGTTTCTAAAGTTGCATTTCAGTTGATTTACTTGTTACAGTTTTATTAAAGCGTATAAAAAGGGATATAAAATATACATTTTACTCTGTGTACAGTTACCATTACATTCCATAATTCTATGAACTTTTCTTATTTCTGTTCATTTCTAAGTCGTTCATATTTAAAATTTTGATTTCCCTTATGAAATATCTATTTGAATACACAGTGGATATTTGAATTTAGGAAATTAGATATGTCATTGCATATCTACTAAACTAATAAAAGCTATAGGACTAAATGCTCTTTTTTCTCTGCATATTGAGAATTTCGGTGGGGTTGGGAGAGAGAAGCACCAGTTGCAAAATGGAAGGTGAGAGGAAAGAACAGCAATGTTTTTCTCAGACATCAGCTTAAAGCCCACTGAAAGGAATAGAATGTTTGCCTCAGTCTTTTCCAAGAAAGATTTGCCTACAGAAGCTGAGGGTAGTGTTTTCGCAAGGGGCTCCTCCCTGACATGATAGCAAAAGCCAGCCAGGATTTTGAAAGCAAGGCAGTGAAGGGAGTACAGAGCCATCCTCCATCCTTCTACACTGACCACAATGTGGCTCCAGCATGCTCAGATTTCTAGGAGACCCTTAGGTACCTCTCCATCATCTTCCACATGCATGGTTTTAAGCACATCTGTGTGCCAAGCACTGGGCTCCCCTGCTGGAGAAGCAGTGGGACAGTGTTGACTGAAGCACAGACACCCGCCCTGCTGAATTGGATATTGGCAGCCAACGTCAGTGGAGGGTTAGCCTGGGGATCTGAGAGCTCCTCCTCATGGGTTTTCAGAACCGGAAACCACAGAAGAGAGTGGCAGAAGAATGCGGAAGGGTTGTGTATGAGCACACATGAAACTTCTTCCCAGAACCCCCACAAATACCTGGGTAAAACTAGTGTAATTTGAAAATGCTCTACACTCATCATGGAGTGAGACCTAGCATTTTATGGGTTATTTCAGTTTGTATCCTTACTTTGTTTCCAAAGACTGGCAAGGTCATCACATATGCATTTGCTTATCAACTCTGGACCCACCCTTGGGAAAATGAGACAGCTTCATTTGAGTTACTGTTGTATACTTCCTTATCCTGTGTCTTCTCCAGTCTAATGAGAGAATTTCAACTTTTTCCAAGTAAACACATGTGCCAGACTCACATGTTCCTGGGACTTGTATACTTACTCAGTAAAACATTTTCATTCAGTAATGATCATAATTATCCCTGGAAGACTGGATCTCTGACTAAAGTCATATAATTTAGGGTAGCATCCTGCCTAGGAATTGTTCAGCCAATGTCTGTTGAACTGAGGATGGTATGAGCCATAGCTTTATTACTTGTCCAGCTACAACACTTTAAATTGAGATTAGATGAGTGATATCCACTGAGGGTTTCTCTGGTGGCTCAGACAGTAAAGCGTCTGCCAGAATGCGGGAGACCCAGGTTCGATCCCTGGGTTGGGAAGATCCCTGGAGAAGGAAATGGCAACCCACTCCAGTACTCTTGCCTGGAAAATCCCATGGATGGAGGAGCCTGGTAGGCTACAGTCCATGGGGTCTCAAAGAGTCGGACACGACTGACAGACTTCACTTTCTTTCTTTTACCCACTGAGTAACAGGAAAAAGTAAAGGTGAAAGTGTTAGTCACTCAGTCGTGGCCAACTCTGCACCCCGTAGGCTGGGGCCTGCCAGGCCCCTCTGTCCATGGAATTCTCCAGGAAAGAATACTGGAGCGGATTACCATTCCCTTCTCCAGAGGATCTTCCCGAACCAGGGATCGAACCGGCGGTCTTCCACATTGCGGGCACATTCTTTACTGTCTGAGCCACCAATGATCCCGAGTAACAGGAAAAAAAAATTATGATTACAAATCATTTCAAGGTAGTGTATAAAAAAATAAGCAAAAAAAAAAAAATAACTTCTCACTTTCACTACAGATGGTTTTTTAGAGGTATGAAAAGACATTATAATGTGTAATTATCTGAAGTGAAGTTTTGCAGTGGGCACAAATAAATATGGAAGAAGTGAGTGTTTTATTACGATTGTTCATTAGATTTAATCATTTATTTATTCAAATGTATGCCTTGAACACCTCCACATTACCAGATATTATGCTAGGCAGAGTGAGGGAAAAAATATGGACTTTTTTTTTCTAAAAGGAATTCACAGTTTGGGAAGGTAGATGAGGTCTGTACTCTAGACAGAAAGATGTGTCTGTCATCTGAGGCATACAACAGCATCTGACAGAATAAACACTAGGACTGTATTTCTGCCTTTATCGTGAATCAGATGTAGTGCTTCTTCCCCTCCCGTTTTCTCTCTAGATTTCCGTTTTCTCATCAGTAAAATGAGAGGAGTGGTCTAGGGGATTGCAAAGATGTTCAATATTTTTTGACAGTAAGAAATTTATAAATTATTTAGGAGAGACTAATTCTACCTGGTTTAGGAAAACATTAAAAAGGAGGAATTGCATTTGAACTCATCATGAATGAATTACTCTGAAAACTGTCATAACAAACCACAGAGGAACAAATTCAGTTTCTAGGGAAAGATATGTTTATTACTGGGGCTTCCCTGGTAAAGAATCTGCCTGCAGTACAGGAGGTATAGGAGACACAGTTTCGATCTTTGGGTCACAAAGATCCCTTGGAGAAGGAAATTTTAACCCACTCCATTATTCTTGCCAGGAAAATCCCATGGACAGAGGAACCTGGCAGGCTATAGTCCATAGGGCTGCAAAGAGTTGGACGTCACGAGAGACTGAACATACATATGCACAAACATACACACATGTTTATTAATAGAATATTCTATTAAATCATAATATTGGTTTATCAGAAAATTTTGCTTTGTCCTCACAACGTGTGGAGATTTTTTTTTGGGGGGGGGGGTGGTGGTGGCAGCAAGGGGTTGGAAACTCTCAACAAAAATGTTTTAGATTAGAATTTAAATTTTCATCTCTGTGTGGGCTACACATTTTCAGTTTTTTAAAATGTGTCTTCACTGTTATTTGAAAATTGCATGCTAGCAAGCATTCTTCTTAATTTAATAGCAAACTCTTAGTTACGCAATTTGCTCATATTTCAACACCTTCCCTGTCATACTATAAAGTTGAAATATCTTATTTGAGATTTCCTAGTTTTATTGAAATCATACCATTATCAATCTTTACCTTGCACACACTTTTGGAAATATGTCTTTATTGCCTACCCAGTTCTAAAATATTCTCATGGAAATGGAAAAAAAAAAAAAAATCAATCATTTTAGTGTCAAGCAAACAGTTGGTTGACTGAATTAATCAGCTTTAATCCAGATGTTGTGTTATGGGTACATGTATGAGTGTAATGCAATATCATTGCATATTTAGATTATTTTTTGGTGGGGGGTATACACATCTAGGAAGTGCCCTGGTTTTATCTGTGGATTAAATGAAAGTCACTACTAATAGCGCCACCTTGTGTCTGAAATTTGAAATCCAGATTATATGTTCATGTATTACAGAATTTTCAAGCAAAAGATAAGCATATATATTAATTTACTCCAAACTTCTCTTCATAGGGTCAAGCAGCTGGAGGTCCAGGGAGGGTAAGTGAGATTAAAATCACTCACTCGGTGAATGGTGCAGCTGGAACTACAAATCAAAATTCCTGATTTTTGCTTTGGTCCCTTTTCCATCCTTTGGAGAACTGACTTTTGATGACAAAGAAAAGTAATCAGTTTTATTAAAGTCAGGTATAGATATTATATTAATTTAGCTTTAATTTATAGCTGTAATATAATTCAGTTTTGATATCTAAATACTTTAAAATCCTGATAGTAATAATGTAGACTCCTGTTATTAATGGGTATCAAGAACAATTAACTTCAAGAATATCATCCTTTTAATTATTTTTCGATGCATGATACTGGATGCTTGGGGCTGGTGCACTGAGACAACCCAGAGGGATGGTACGGGGAGGGAGGAGGGAGTGGGGTTCAGGATGGGGAACACGTGTACACCTGTGGCGGATTCATGTTGATGTATGACAAAACCAATATAATATTGTAAAGTAATTAGCCTCCAATTAAAATAAATAAATTTATATTAAAAATAATTATTATTTTAAAAACATATTATTTTAAGAGAAGTCACCCAAGATGTCTTCTCCCAAATAACTGATTTTATATTACATGTAAGACATGAAATGACCTTAATTTTTAGAAAAAATTTTTAAAGAAGGTTTAGAGTAAATGGCACAATGGTAGTACAATAATAAACAATGCAAAACAACAGGTTCAGTGGACCTTTTAATTGAAAAGCTGGGATATCATATACTTTCATAGAATCTTTAGAAACTGAGGGTTCCTTCCTTAGATTTAAATCAGACTTTTTCTTTAACAAAGATGAGATAAGCACAGCATTGGCCATAATACAATGTCAAAAGAGGTAGAATATATGGTCTTTACCCTGAGAGTGCACAAGCTTTATTCAGTTATCTTTCAAAATTAAGGACAATTTATTAAAACCCAGTCAGAAATGAACAAAAATTCTATTTTTCTGGTAGTGGGAAATGGAAAGCATTTGGAATAATGGTAAATGGAAAGAAAACAAAGAGAATATTTCCTATTCGCCTATATTATGTCAGGAAAACTACAAACACTCTGATCCAGTAAATTGAGATTATCTAACCCCGCTCTTACTGAATGCCCAAATTCCAAATTGCCTTTCTGGTTTGCCAACCCTCCTTGAACAATGTGGGTCTGAACCACAAGGATCCACTAACATGTGGCTTTTTTCTAATAAACAGGAACAGTATTAAGCTTTCTGTTGGTTGGATGTGTAGATGTGAGTTACAAAGATACAGGGGACAGACTATGGGACAAGAGTATCCTCAAATTTTTGGCATAGGAAGGGGCTTTGGGCTTCTCTGATGGCTCAGATGGTAAAGAATATGCCTGCAATGCAGGAGACCAGGGTTCAATTCCTGATTGGGAAGATCCCCTGGAGGAGGGCATGGAAACCCACTCCAGTACTCTTGCCTGGACAATCCCCATGGACAGAGGAGTCAGGTGGGCTACAGTCAATGGGGTCACAAAGAGTCAGACATGACTGAGTGACTAAGGACATCTGGAACCAATTCCTGGCACATACCAAGGAAAAAATGTATATGTATATCTATATCTACCCCTATCTCTATATATATGATGAGAGAGAGTAGAATGCTAAAAAATGACCTCCTTAAAATGGGGCTCTGTCATCCAGTGTAATATAGAACAAAACCTATCTTCATTCATTCCAGTTCTACATTTTGGAATTAATACATTCATTTCAACTGACATTTGCTTGTTTGTTCACTAAAAGTCTAGTAGGACCTTAAAAGATGAATTATGTTTCCTGGTTATTAATTCTAAATAGAAACAAGCTAAGCTATTAAGACTCTTCCAATATATTTAAGATACAAAGACTTTCAAATGTATCCAGTTGTATGATAGAAATTATCCCATGGAATCCAAAACTACTGCAAAGTGGAAATTAAGAACCATTTTCCTTTGATTCCTCCATCATAGGTACAGAATCCCATTTTCTGAATAAAAAATGTGTCCAAAGAGCATGCAAACAAAAGATTTTGAGTAGTCCCATATTTCTTTAATGAATTTACATAAGTTTAGTTGTATGAGCCTGGTTGCCATGACAGTAGTGATAATTCCAAGATGTGATGGAATTAAAGGATTAAAAATGGTGTACAATAAAAAACTAAAGTGTGACAAACATGGAAAAAGAATAAGGAAGAGGAGAGTCCTCAAAGCCAAGGCTAGTTTTACAGGATGCCAGGCTAAGCAATTGTTGACCTCAAAATTAAAATAAGCGCATAGCAAAAACATTGGTACATTTAGCTAAGAAAAATAATTGCAACAGATTGTGCTTTGCTTCTATTAGCTGCCTAGCTAGGGAGGAGATCAGTGTACTAACCTAAAAAAAAAAAAAAAGTAAACCTAAAAGTCAATAAGGTATTTAGCATAGCTTACTGGCTTCTTTTGTGGCACACTCTTTTCTAGATATCAAGTGAGCATCTTATGAGTTTTGAAAGATTCGGTTTTCTGAAAGATGCAAAATTTTCCATAGTGAATGTTAACACTTCTTTGCAAAACACTATATTTTTGAAGAAATCATAGCTCACAGTGTTTCAGGTGAAATATAAATATGATCTGCAAAAGTGACATCTTCTGGGGTCAAGAAGAAAATAAAGACTGTGTCAAGAACCAGAGAGATTAGTTTAATGCGATCTTAGCACTGTTAACTAACTCCTGGCACTTATGAAATATTAAGAGGAGGATTTATCTACTGACCTGGAAAGGAAATGAGAAAGCTATGTACTGAGTGGAGCTAAAATATTTGCCCCAGCTTAGAGACTCCATAAATTAGCATGCCTCAAATCAGTCCTCAAGTCAATTTTTAAAAATTTGAGAAAGTAGCATTCAGAAATATTAAACAGGTAAAGAAAGAGGAGTTGTCTGAGTTTCCCAGTACAATGTCTATCATATTGGGTTAGGGAAGGAAACAGCAGTTGCATAGGTTTTGCTCCTAATTCAATTTGGTATCATCAGTTCAAGGGAAATTACACACACAGACACAGAATTATAATTCATTTTATAAATCATAATGTAGATGGGAAATTAAAGCATACCTGGGTACTATTTTTGAACTAATTGGAGTATTTTTGTATCGTCAGTGGATATTAGTATCCAGGAAAGATGATCAAATATCTATTGTTTAAGGATTAGTAAGCATATCTAAGGAGAAGGCAATGGCATCCCACTCCAGTACTCTTGCCTGGAAAATCCCATGGACAGAGGGGCCCGGTGGGCTGCAGTCCATGGGGTCGCTAGGAGTCGGACACGACTGAGTGATTTCACTTTTACTTTCCAATTTCATGCATTAGAGAAGGAAATGGCAACCCACTCCAGTGTTCTTGCCTGGAGAATCCCAGGGACTGGGGAGCCTGGTGGGCTGCCGTCTATGGGGTCGCACAGAGTCGGATACGACTAAAGTGACTTAGCAGCAGCAAGCATATCTGAACCTAATCTGATCATCATTCTATTAAATAAAAGAAAAAAAATCTTTAAAAAAGTGTTTTTTTAGGTACTAATTTAAATGATTATAGAATATTTTGTGTTTTCTTCTTTTGGCTTATCTCTTATTTTTTCCCTACAATAAACATTTATTGATTTGATACAAAATTAAATTATTTTAAACCAAATAAGCAAAGAAAAGGAAATAAGAAATCTAAAGCTTTAGGAGGTAATTCTTTGAAGGATTGGTTATTCCCTGTGAGTCAGAAGTCAGACTTGTGGATTCTATATCACATACTATGTGAGTCAATTAATTACCAAGCAGCTGTGATATTACCTTATACCCATGTAATGAACCTCAGAAAGTATGTCTATTTGGGAGTAGCCAAGAACTAAGCAATCTACAAAAACAAGGAAAGGAGTAGGAAATGGATGGAAAGATAAAGAAAAAAGATAGGAATGAGGAGAGATGGGGAAGGAGAAAAAATACAGAAAAATAAGGAATGAGAAAAAAACATGTATAGAGTAATAAATCATACAGGTTATTTATTAAATCTCATACCCTGTACTTCACCCTTCCTATATAATATTTAGTCTCACTTAAAACATTTTAAAAATAAGTATATTAATCTTTCTTCATATACAAATCAATTTTTTTAAAAATAGAGAAGAAACTAACAGAGTGTCTGGCATACAGTCGATATACATTGCATAAATTGGGTATTTTAATGAGCTTAGTGGTTAACTCCATGGTATATTGAAATTTCAAATGATGACTTGAATAATTATGAAAATGTTCTATTACGTCTGACATGCTTTGCTTAAGAAATAGGCATTCAGCCTATTCATTTAAGGAAATTCAATAAACAAATACAAGTGTTAATTAAATTGTCAGGACAGAGGAACAGTAAAACGTTCACATATTGTTGGTGGTCAAGTACATTGCACCTGACTTGAGAGAAGTAATTTGTCATTATTTACTAGTCATAAAAATTTAAAATCATGCAGTACAGTAAGCCCAATAAAATTCAAATATGAAAAATGTATATGAATATATGCATATGAATAAAGGCGTATGCTTATCATAGACTTATTTATCATAATGTTCGACATTATGATAATGTTAACTAAATGCTCCACAATATGGCAATGGTTAAGTAAATTATAGTATATCTACTTTATGGAATATAATGAATACATTAAAATATTGCTTTATACTGTGTCAGAAAAATAGCTATGATATAAAGTTAAAGAAGTCAGAATGCAGAAAATGTAAATTTTGATTGAAAAACTACATAAAATACATATCAAATATGGATTGGAGGGTAAAAACCAATATTGGTTGAACCAGAATGGTGATATATGTACATTTTATTTTTTGTTATTTTTTTCCTAAATTATCCTGTACCATTATCTTATTTTTTAAAAAAGCATATACAATAGAATAAAAGTTTGTTAGCTAAAATACCTGAGTATAAATGTGTGTATACATGTGAGCACACTAATACACAAATAAATTCATTTGGGGTTTATTGGAGTTTATGCAAATACAATAGTTTAAAGAACTTTTTATAAATATTTAAAATATTTAAAGCACTAAGTTCCTTTAAGCAAACACTTTCTGACAATAGGATTTACAATGCATAATCTCATGGAAGGTTTTTATTCTGTTTCCTGTTACTTATGTATTTACTTTTTAATTTGAGTGTGTAACGCATTGTACCCTGATGTCCAGAGGACAGCAGCTCTGTGTGTATGCCTGATGCTGAGTGAATGAACTGGGGCAACAGGAAATGAAGCCTGTGTGCTGAGTTTGCTCTTAATCTTGTGTATGATGCGGAACAATGTTTTTTTTTTTTTTTACTCAGAAGCATAATGTGATTGTAATTGCATTTTGAAAAGGTTTTTCTCACTTGAAGTCCTGATTCTGTCTTAATTTACCCTACAGGGAGTATTTGCATGACTGGCTGTTTTCTACTTCTTGGGAGCTTGGCTTCAGTAGGGGCTGGCTTGGAACACTCCAGGCTGCAGCTGCCGCGGGCTTGTCCCCTTGTGCTAGGGTTCTGGAATGTGTCCACAGCAACATGAAAGGAACTTGAGGGGACAGAGACAGGAAAGTGTATTAGGAAAGCTGTTTTGATAAAGCAGGTGGAAAACAAGGAGTGTGAGGAGAGAGTGGGGCTTGAGATGGCAAGACAGCTTCGAGAAATATGCAAGAGGCAAATAGGCAGCCTTACAGTTTCAACTTACACTGTTTCTTTAATGAAAATGGAAGCATCATTTGTATGTACACTTAATCTAAGAAAACTTTAAACTTCTTGTGTATAAATGCTACTTTTTGATCTGTTGCCCCCTCGCTTTTCTGGAAAGACATGAATGTTTAATGGTTTTGTTTTGTTGTACTCATATATAGAACTGTGTTGCTAAACAACTGAAATAATAAGAATGAGCCCTTGACTTCTTGCTAAATGCTTGTCTCAAGAAAATAAAAAATCCAAAATTAAAAATGCATTTTAAAAATACCTGGAATGATTGTTTAATTATGACTCAATAATTGACTTGATACAGGTAATTTAAACAAGTAGCCTACTTTAGAGTTTGATCTGTCCAGTAATTATGCTAAACAATAGAAAATTACCTTCACAGTAAAAGAAACCATCAACAGAATGAAAAGGCTACCTATTAAACAGAAGAAATATTTAAATCATATGTCTGATAAGGAGTTAGTTTGTAAAATATATTGCAAATATATATAGTGATAGCAAAATTTAATAAACAATCCAACTAAAAATGGGCAGAGGTTCCAAATAGACACTATTTTTTTCCAAAGAAGACATACAGATGGCCAACTGGTATAGGAAGTGCTCAGCATCACTAATTATCAGCAAAATGCAAATCAAAAACACAATGAAACATCACCTCACACCTGTCAGAATGGCTATTTTCAAAAAGATAAGAAATAAAGGTTGGCAACAATGTAGAGAAAAGGGAACTACTATGTACTGTTTTTGTGGAAGTAAATTTTTGCAGCCACTGTGGAAAACATTATGGAAGCTCCTCAAAAAACTAAAAATAGAACTAGCGTGTGTGTGCGTGCATGCTTAGTCGCTTCAGTCGTGTCCAACTCTTTGCAACCGCATGGACTGTAGACTGCCAGCTTCCTCTCTCCATGGGATTCTCCAAGCAAGAATACTGGAGTGGGTCACGATAGCACATGATCCATCAATTCCATTTTTTTATATTTATTAGAAGAACATGAAAACACTAATTCAAAAAATAAGCACCTCTGTGTTCACTGCAGTATTATTTAGTTTAGCCAAAATAGAGAAGCAAACCAAGTGCCTGTCATAAATGAATGGATAAAGAAGATACACACACACACACACACACACACACAGAGAAACACACTCTAGAATATTACTCAACCATAAAAAAGAAGGGAAATCTTGCCATCTGCACAAAGATGAATGGATCTTGAGGGCATTAGGCTAAGTGAAATAAGTCAGAGAGAGAAGGTCAAATACTGTATAATATCGCCTATAGACAAGATCTAAAACAAAATTGAAAACAAGCTGATAGAGACTAAAGATTTTTATTTGCTAGAGACAAGGGGCAGGAGGTGGGAAAATGGGTGAAAAGGGTTCAAGGATACAAAATTTCAGTTATAAACTAAATAAATCTTGGGGATGCGATATACAGTATGGTGACTACAGGCTTCATGAATTCCTTCTGTTTTTAAATTGCTTATATTTTTTAACTAATTCATATCTATTTTAAGCATCTACTATGTCATTATGTTCTTACACTTTTTCAAACAAGTAAATTTGGTGATATTACCATCCTGCCTTCACCCATGTTATTAATCCCAAATTGAGAATTAGGTAACATAAATTCCTCATAAAAGCCATATGGTAACATCTGTGTTCTGATTCAAAATAAGCATACGCTTTCAACATTAAGTATCTTTCCACTGTTCTGTTTGAGAGGTCAATAAAATATTATCGTAGCTTTGTATATGCCATACTTCCACATTTCTTTGCAACCCGTTTTTCAAAGAATTATTTACACATTATTAAGAAAATGCCTCTTTCCTTCTTTGTAAAATTTCTCAAGATAAAATGAAACTGAAACTTTGCTCCAAATTTATTTCCATTTTTTTTTCTTATGCTACATCTAAGTAGACATGGGACATTTTGATTTTACAATTTGAACTGAAACTTTCCATACTATGTATTAAGATTTATCTCAGGCTTAGTCATACCAAAATGAATCCTATAGTTTAAGGGAAGGTTAAATACTAGTTTACATGTTGAAAGTTTTCATAATTTCATTTAGGGTCAGCAATAGTAAGATTTAAGTAATGAAGCTATGCAGCTAACTGCACAGCTTGAACATTACTAGGACGTCCAATAGTCTGGTTAGTAATGAACTGTGTCTCATTATGTTAGTCTAAGTACTTTGTCTCTGTGTCCTGCCTGTTCAGCCTTCTCTCTCCATCTCCCCTTGGTTCCCATTCTTCCCTCCTTAGGTCTCCACTTAAATGTCACCTTGTGAAATGTAGGTGAATATCTGATTACTCTCACTCTATACACTATGGTTAGTGTTAGTTGCTCAGTCATGTCTGACTCTTTGCAACCCCATAAACTGTAGCCCACCAAGCTCCTCTATCCATGGGATTCTCCAGGCAAGAACACTGGAGTGGATTTCCATTCCCTTCTCCAAGGGATCTTCCCAACCCAGGGATTGAACCTAAGTCTCCTGCATTGCAAGCAGATTCTTTACCATATGAGCTACAGGGAAGATCCATATCCCCTTCTTAAAATGTATTTTAACCAAAACTCCTTACCTCGTGTGTCCAATGTCATATATTTTATGTACTTATTTCATATCCATAATGATCTGTTACTTAATATCTATCTCCCTTCAAAAGAACACAGATTCCACAAGTGAAAGTTATTGACACTGCTTCACTCATGAGCATTTCAGTGTCTGGCACATAGGAGACATTATATAAATAATTGCTAAGTTTATTGAATCAGTGAAAAGCATGATGTGGACCCTACATTTAACCCTTTAAGTTAAAGTCATTTAGGCCTGATTTTAATACATAAGTAATTATTGGCAAAAATCGTGTCACATTATCAGGGACATCAGAGCAACAGGAAGTTTTCTAAAAGGGAATTTTTGAAATTTGGATCGCAGAAGAGATTCAGAAGAGAAAGGATGGAGGGTAACTAGATGCCCTTCCAAGTCAGAAAATGAAAGCTGAGCCTCAGAATGGTGGAGGGACACAAAGAGGACTCGGGGCCTGAGAACTTAAAATGCTAAGTACCCAGCAGTACAGAGGGAAACTTGACATCTATCTATCTATCTATCATCTATGGTTAGATGGCATCATTGATTCAATGGACATGAACTTGGGCAAATTCCAGGAGACGGTGAGGAATGGGGAGGCCTGGCATGCTGCAGTCCATGGGGTCACAAGAGTCAGACATGATTTGGTGACTGAACAACAACATCTACCTATCTGCCTACCTACCTACCTATCTACCTTATCTACTTACAAATAAAGAGGAAAGGAATGGAATTTGTACCTGTAGCCACCCTCAGCAAGAAAAAAAAAAAGTGTGAAAAGAAAAAGAAAGAGAAAAGAAAAGGAAAAGAGTGAAGAGAAAAAGAAAAGAAAAAGACATCTGGAAATGCTAAGCAGATGTCAAGCACACAAAGGCCACAATATTTAGCAATAGCTGATGATAAACTTCCAGGAATCTCCTGGAAATAAGTGGCAGTGGGGCACTGTCTAGGAGTGTGAAGCCCTTTATGAGGCTAAATATGATACCATGTTGACAACTTGGGTAAAAAATAATGCAAGTATGACTGCATTTTAACTCACAGGCTGATAAGGGCAAGGATGCTGCTGCTGCTAAGTCACTTCAGTCGTGTCCGACTCTGTGTGACCCCATAGACGTCAGCTCATGAGTCTCCCCCGTGCCTGGGATTCTCCAGGCAAGAACACTGGAGTGGGTTGCCATTTCCTTCTCCAATGCAGGAAAGTGAAAAGTGAGAGTGAAGTTGCTCAGTCGTGTCCAACTCTTACCGACCCCATGGACTGCAGCCCACCAGGCTCGTATGGGGTATTCATAGAGAAACAACTGTAAGAAAAGTGAAGTTTTTCACTTAAAATTATTTAGAAACCACTTGAGATTCAGTTCAGTTCAGTTGCCCAGTCGTGTCCGACTCTTTGTGACCCCATGAACCATAGCACACCAGGCCTCCCCTTCCATCACCAACTCCAGGAGATTACTCAAACTCATGTCCGTCAAGTTGATGATGCCATCCAACCATCTCATCCTCTGTCATCCCCTTCTCCTCTTGCCTTCAATTTTTCCCAGCATCAGGGTCTTTTCCACTTCAGATTAGCCCTTCATATATATTAAGATAAACACAATCTATTTTCATTTTGCCAGATATTTAATGAAAATCTTCTATAATCCAGGTAGTGTATTCAGTATCAGGCACATGAAGATAAATAAAAACAAATTTCTGCCCTCATCAAATTTAGGATCTCATTGAGATTGGAGATAATAAACAAATGCTTACTCCAGTGTGGTAAGCTCTATAGTAGAGATAAACAGAAGTCTCTTCAATTACATAGATGATGACGAAGATACCATAAGTGTACAAATATTGGTTAATAGTTTTAGTTTATATACCAATGGGGAGAAATATATTTTACACTTAAACAGCTGGCTTGGAAATAAATGATTGAAATAATGTGTGAAATATGGCCACTCACTAATGGCTTAGTCACAATCCCTAAACTAATGAAACTTGCTTATTTATTTATCTACAAATTTAGTTTCCACATGCCACCAGAGGAAATGTACAGAAAATTTCTACTGCATGGCATGATTGAATTAATTGGGATTTCACTCAATATTTACAAGATCAAGCAAGCACTGATGTTAGGTGGAGGCACTTTGTATAATTCAACCACAATATTAATTTTAAAAAATTAATTTGAAAATGCCCAGTTTAGCCACCTCTAATACTAGAAAAGAAAAATATTCAGGTGTGAGTAGAGGTCAGTGTTATTATTCATAAAATTTCAAAGAACAAAAAGTTATTCTCTAATCTAGCAACTACGGTATCTGCAAGAGTTTTCTTTCTAATTCAGATAATTCAGAGCATCATGTCATAAAACCTGAACTTTGTATCTCTATAATCACCAGATATTGTCTGGTTATAAGAAAGTCCTTAACTTTTACTATTACTTTCTGCTGCTAAAGACTTCTCTTTATGATAGCTGAATCATTCTGATGGAATAAGACAGAAAGAAATGATGTTTACCCATTTGTGAAAGTATCAGAGGAAAATAAGTTACAGAAAAAGTAAAGGAAAAAGGCACACCATCAGGTAATGAAGCCTGAAGTTTCTGACTATTAATTCAGAGTGTATGGTGGTCAAGATCACCTAAAGTCATAGACCTGAGACATCTGACAGGAAGTTTAGTAGAGCAAGGGATGTTCTTTCCTGAGAACTTTGCTAAGCTATGTACTTCCTTCTTGATAGGCTGATCATTTAACTTTCTCAAGGATCTACCTTTCTATTCACCAAAATACTCCCCATATCCTAATGATGACAATAACAATCTTATTATCAACTCTTCCCTTTCCAGTGACTTTAGAAAGCCTCACCCCATTATTTTCCACCTCTAAATGAGTTCAATCACATATTGCTAACAAGAAGACTAAAAATTGTATGCTAACCAGCTCCCCTAAGAAACATCTTTTATCCCTGGGCAATGTACTGAATAGAATGTCTGTGTTCCCCCAAATTCAGATGTTCACAGTATAACCCTAATGCTATGGTATCTGGAGATGGGACCAGGTTGGTAATTAGGGTTAGAGCATTTATGAGGGTAAGGGTCTCATGATGGGATTAGTGTCCTTATCAGAAGAGATGCAAGAGCTTGCTTGGCCTCTATGTCCCAGTGAGTGCACAAAAAGGTCATATGAGCACACAGTGAGATGGTGATTGACTAAAAGCCAAAACAAGAGACCTTAGAATAAAAGCAACTATACTTGCACCTGGATCTTGGAACTTTTCAGCCTCTATAATTATGAGAAATAAATTTCTGTTGCTTAAATTATTCAGTTGATGGTGTTTTGTTATGGCAGCCCGAACTGACTAACATAGGCGGGTTGGAGAAGCATAGTGTTACTTCCTGGCTGGAAAGTATCCTTGCAGGTCATCTGAAAACTCCTATTAAGATTTGGCACTTGAATATCACCTTGAGAGATGCCTTCCATACACTTGTCTATGATGAAAGTCCTCATTTACAAACACCTAAATGATTGAATGACTAAGAGGTTTGCAGGGCAAGAAACAACAGTTGAATTTGTTCTATCAGCAAATCTCTACAAAGGAATCTTCTATTCTCTCCTTGAATAAAATGAATTTGCATAGTGGTTTTCAGAAGGCTGTTGAATTTCTTGTTGCAGACATTTGTTGGAACCATTTATAATATCTTTTGAGAACGGGTATAAATAAGAAAAAGGAAAGTAGGTACATTCACCCTATTTCCATTTGGGCTGTTAACCTCAGAAGAGGAATCCTAGCAAGAAAATATATGAGAAAAATGGGATCTTCTATGACTACTGGCCTTGTCACCTTAAGATAAATACAAAGGGAAAATATGACAAGTACATAGATTTTGACTGGTTCATTAATATGTCCCAATGCTAAGAACAGTTAGTTCCTTACCATTGTAGTGGCTCAATAAATATTCATTAAATGGATAAAATAAAGAACAAATAGGTGGATGAAGAGAATCCTCTCTGAGACAAACTTTTCTCAGTTACATGGAAAGGTGACAAGCTCTCCAATTTCTCACGAGAGGTAAAGCAAATGTGGCAACACATTAGCCGCTGGCTACTCTAACCAATGGGCATCCAGGTGTTTGTTCTTTTAAATATTCCAAAGCTTTAAAACATTACAAAAATAAAGAGGTGGGAGAAAATATGACAGAATAATTCATTGAATCATCTTACTAAGGCCAATCAAATCATCATAACTAACATCATTGTCATCACAGAAACAAAGCATTATCTATGACATTGAATCAATATTCTAACATATGATTTCATTTAACCTATCAACCTTAGTATTATTACATTGTTTGTGTGTGTTAGGGACTCAGTCATGTCTGACTTTTTAAGACCTCATAGACTGTATGTAGCTTGCCAGGCTCCTCTGTCCATGGAATTCTCCAGGCAAGAATACTGGAGTGGGTTGCCATTCTCTTCTCCAGGGGAACTTCCTGACCCAGGGATAGAACCCTGGTCTGCTAAATTGCAGGCAGATTCTTTACCATCTGAGCTACCAGGGAAGCCCATTACATCGTTTTTACTGATAAGCAAACTGAAGCTTAGAGAATGTAAGTAACTTGCTGAAGGTTCTAGAATTGGTTTGGGGCAAGAACAGCATTCAAATCCAAATCTTCTTGGTTTCAAATACATTCTTTCTGCTGAGCTGCTTTTTATGAAGGTGGCCATGTACTCTTCTCATGTTTAGAACCAACTGTGCATCAAGGGTATTTCCCTGGAAGTTTCAGTGCTCATCTAACTCAGATAAATCTATAACAAGTTAGCAGGTCAAAGAAAAATAGTGCCCTCCCTTAGCTGGTAAAGCACTTAATGTCATTGTTTATTTATTTTTTAACCAAATGTCTCTTGGAGTTTTTAGTGTTTCTTTTCTGTGAAAATATATTTGCATATCCCGTAGCTGAAAAAGGCAATTAGTAATTCATGAGTAATTTAGGAAACAGTGGCTATAAAGTTGTAGATATTTACATAGTTCCCATAAATTATAGTCAGACTATAATTTGTTCAATTGGAATTCTGTTAAAAGCTTGCATTTACACAGAAAATCCGAATGCCAAATGTTGACATGCATTTTTAAAACCAACATACCGGGGCTATTTCCTCACATAATTTAAACTAAATTCATATTCCATACCAGAAGCAATAAGGTTTGTTTTCTTCCATCAAGGGAAAAAAAAAGACAAAACTATTTATGCACAGCACATGGAAAATAACTACAAACCTACCAAACATGACAGTAGCAAGAAATGTTTAGCAAACATAAATAAACTGTCAGATTAACATGCACAGTGCAAAGATCTATCATAGAAAGGGAATGTATAGTGTCCTTTACAGGCTTTGCTATTAGAATGAAGCTATGACAAGTAATTGAAAAACTTTAGTTTTAGTATGAAGTTGTAGTCAGGAAAAGATGGCATCTTCTGGTGGAGAATACTGTGGTAAGATGAGATTTATATCTGGGGATAAAGGGATCAGCTGCTGATAGTTTCAGTTGGAGATCCCTAATAGATATTCAAATAAAGATATCTGAATAAGCTGGAGAAGGAAATGGCAACCCACTCCAGTACTCTTGCCTGGAAAATTCCATGGATGGAGGAGCCTGGTAGGCTACAGTCCATGGGATCACAAAGGGTCGAACATGACTGAGCAACTTCACTTTCTCATTAGATATGGGACTCTGGAATGCAGGGAGACATTAGGTTGTAGATATAAATGGGGGATCATTATCATCTAATGATATTTAAAGCCATTAATAATCAAACATGATCCTGGATGAGAATTCCCAGAGAATGATATACATAGAGAAAATAATCTGTCTAAGGATAAAACACTAGGGTTGTCCAACATTTAGATGTGGAATCAATAAGGATGAACCAACAAAGTACCCAGTAAAGGAGGTGCAAGTTAGGTAGGAAGTGGGACAATAGAGAATGTGACAGTCAAGTGAAGAAATAATCTAAACAAGGATTGGTTAATTATAGGAAGCCCTGCAAAAAGCAAAGTAAGAAGACGACCAAGTGTTGTCCATTGCATTGAACATCAAGGAGCTCAATGATGATGATAAAATGTGCTTCAGTAGAGTCATCTGTGCAAGACTCATTGAAATGGTTTCAGAAGAAACTGGGCAGACAAAACAGGAAACAAGTGGAGTCAGCTCTTTTGAGATGTTTGATTATAAAGTTGAGCAGGGAAGATAGGTCACAGCAGAGGAAATGTGGACATTTTTAAGATGAAAAACAGAAAAGCACATTTATATGTAATAGAAATGATCAAATCAAGACAGAAATATTAATGACATAGAAGAGAAAGGGAACCCTTGCTAAAACTAAAGTCTGAGAACTGTGAGAGGAGATCAGATTCAGTACACTGGTTGAGGAGTTGGCCTCAGGGAGAAGCAAGGTCTGTTGGACAAATAAAGACTTTTCCAGCTTGACTCAGTGATAATAATTATTCTTGTCTGATTTCTGAGAAATTCATATGAACTGAGAAAATGAAATATCAATCTCTAATATCACGGTGCAGAGAAGGCAATGGCACCCCACTCTAGTACTCTTACCTGGAAAATCCCATGGACAGAGGAGCCTGGTAGGCTGCAGTCCATGGGGTCGCTAGGAGTCGGACACGACTGAGTGACTTCACTTTCACTTTTCACTTTCATGCATTGGAGGAGGAAATGGCAACCCACTCCAGTGTTCTTGCCTGGAGAATCCCAGGGACGGGGGAGCCTAGTGGGCTGCCATCTATGGGGTCGCACAGAGTCGGACACAACTGAAGTGACTTAGTATAGCACAGCATAGCAATATCACAGTGATCTTTACTATATGTTGAATAGATCTAACATGCTGTAGATTTCAAGAGTCAGTCCTGTCAAAATAAATACAGTATTAAGTAGCAGAAACTTGATCTCCTAATAAAATATTAAACCCTAGCTCTCATTCACAGATGATTTTGAGAATGGTTTTGAGTCAAACTGAGCAGTCTTGTGTATGTGTGTGGTCGCTCAGTCGTGTCCGACTCTTTGCGACCCCGTGGACTGCAACCCACCAGGCTTCTCTGTCCATGGGATTCTCGAGGCAAGAATACTGGAGTGGGTTGCCATTTCCTTCTCCAGGGGATCTTCCCAACCCAGGGTTCGAACCCGGGTCTCCTCTGAAAACCAGGGAAGCCGTCTTTAGGGGGTAAATGTATTTCTGAAATGTTCCTTTCTTAATTAGTCAACAAACTTCTATTGAAAGCTTGCAAAGACAGATAAATAGAGTCCTTGCTTTCAAGGGGGCAGTAAAGAGAGTTCAGAAAAAAAAATTAGCAATTACAGTACAGTGTGGTTAGTGTAATGATAAAAATAAATGCAACTTGGAAATGAATATAACTAAATAATTAGTGAGATAGGGCAGGATGAAGAAATATGTCCTCTATACAGATGCTTAACTGAAGTTTTAAAGGATGGTTTGAGAGCAAAATGAAGTACCCAATGTAGTAGGAGAAAGTCTAGAAAACGAAGCAATGCAAAGATGAGAAATAGCTCAGGGTATCAGGCCAAGGGATGAGAATGCTAATGCATACCACTGCCCCTGACATGTGAGTTAGTGCTGTTATAATTACCATTGCACAGCATTACCAAACCTCCCATATAAAGCCAGCTGCAATTTTATTATAAATATATTTGTCAATTGTGATTTAACATTCATATTCTATTAATTTATCATTGTGTTAAAATCTGGAACATATACTACAAACCATAAAAACTGTTTGAAAAAAATACCCTTAATTTCAAAATAATTCTTATGTGTCTATTGCTGGCTTTCTTTCAAAAAATAAATTTATTATTTTAGTGGCTCCAGATATGATCTATTCAGTTTGACATACATTTTTACTGTTGAATGTTATTTTTATATTAAAATTCATAAGTCAAGGAAAACTTCAATTCAATACAAGTTAAATGCCTTACCTCCCACCTGTCATCTGCACAAAGCATATAATTTCCCTAAAATTATGCAAAAATTAGCTAATTAAGATTTAATTTGCTAATCCTTGCTCAGTTAAACTAGTGACATATGCAAATTACCTGCTGAGGCCTTTAAAATTTTTGAAGCGAATGATAAACAAGATTTCGAGTTCAAAAAAATGTAAAGAATCTGGTGATTGACACAACATAGCAGTAGATCGTTGGATAAATACTTACTCTAGTTTTATTCTAAGCACAAATTGGAGTATTCATAAAAATATGATGAAGTGCATACATAGGCACGTTAATCACAATGTCTCAAGGACCATAAAGACATTAGAACAAGAGGAAATTAACACTGTGAGTCTCTAAAGAGAGAATATATTCTATCTCTTACTTACAAAATTATTGTACAGGTTTTTTAAAACTTGGATACACTGCACTCTACCTTTGAAAAAATTCCTGTTCAGTGTGAAACAGAATATCTACTGTATTTTTGGGGAGGTGACTTGGAACTACTTAGCACTGAATTGCACTAAGAAAGGGTCAGCGCATATGAACACAATCTCTTAGGTCAAAGGAGTTTACGAATATTTTCTAGATCCAAAAACCCTCATTGTTTTATTGAATTATTCAGTGTTAAGGAAGCTGTGCTGGTGTTGTGTAAAAATGGATTGAGCAAGAGGAAAGATGCATTGTGTATTTGTGTGTATGTGCGTGCATGTGTGTGTGATACAGATGGACCATAGAGAAGTTAACATGAATATGATGATAGCTGACTTTCCAAGTAGTTAAAATACACAGGAAGACTGAAGAGATCCATGTCAAGTATATCCTAAATCATTTTTTTTTTCTTTGAATCTGTGGTGCCATCTTAAATGTTTTTCAACAGAACGCTGTTTCCCAAGGCATGGACTCGTGAAGTGAACCCAAGTGTCTCCGCCCTCCTCCTGTATCCTCCTGTGTCCCTGCAATTGCTTTCATGGTGCTTTCTCCTACTCATTCAGGAGTGAGAGGAGAATTGATCATCACCTCCTCCATCTGAACTTATATTCTGGGACCACTGGGCTCAGTTTGCAGGGTCCCTAAGTAAGAGAATATTCAGAATGAACCACTAGCCTTTAAGGAATTGGTTTAAACTAAAGCCAAACACACATGTCATCTAAAGAGAATGACGTATGATCAAAAACTTTCTTTTTGATACAATCTTCTTTCCTAAGAAGCTCATTTCCACCTATGATTTTACAGGAGAATCGGTTTTCTAAAGATAGGCCATACTGAGATGAGTACCATTTTTTAAATATTCAGTGAAAATAGTTATGGTGAAATCACTTGACTTAATACAATCAGTTTTCTTTAACAGCTTTTGCTATTTCATTCTAAGATATCACAGGAATATAGAAATATTTTTTCAAAAGGAAAATAATTCCCTTTGTAACCCAAAAAAGGGAGGAGGTGGGTATTTAAAATACATTAATCAATCATTTCTGTGTTTCAACATTCACAAATATCATACTGATTTATGACTTCTTGGTCTTGGATAAGATATTATATAGAAAACACAATTTTACTAATTTTATTTCTTTTTAATTTTTTTTTTGTGTGTGTGAAATTATTTTTTCTAGCTCTGTGAAAAATAATGTTGGTAGCTTGATAGGGATTGCATTGAATTTATAGGTTGCTTTTGGTAGTATACTCATTTTCACTACATTGATTCTTTCGATCCATGAACACGGTATATTTCTCCATCTATTAGTGTCCTCTTTGATTTCTTTCACCAGTGTTTTATAGTTTTCTTTTTTTTTTTTTTATGGTGTATGATCTTTTTAATGTGTTGTTGGATTCTGATTGCTAGAATTTTGTTAAGGATTTTTGCATCTATGTTCATCAGTGATATTGGCCTGTAGTTTTCTTTTTTTGTGGGATCTTTGTCAGGTTTTGGTATTAGGGTGATGGTGGCCTCATAGAATGAGTTTGGAAGTTTACCTTCCTCTGCAATTTTTTGGACGAGTTTGAGCAGGATAGGTGTTAGCTGTTCTCTAAATTTTTTGGTAGAATTCAGCTGTGAAGCCGTCTGGACCTGGGCTTTTGTTTGCTGGAAGATTCTTAATTACAGTTTCAATTTCTGTGCTTGTGATGGGTCTGTTAAGATTTTCTATTTCTTCCTCGTCCAGTTTTGGGAAGTTGTACTTTTCTAAGAATTTGTATTTGTGTGTGTGCGTGCATGTGTGTGTGATACAGATGGACCATAGAGAAGTTAACATGAATATGATGATAGCTGACTTTCCAAGTAGTTAAAATACACAGGAAGACTGAAGAGATCCATGTCAAGTATATCCTAAATCATTTTTTTATTGTTTTTTAATTTTATTTTATTTAACTTTATAATATTGTATTGCATTTGCCATATATCAAAATGAATCTGCCATAGGTATACATGTGTTCCCCATCCTGAACCCTCCTCCCTCCTCCCTCCCCATACCATCCCTCTGGGTCGTCCCAGTGCACCAGCCCCAAGCATCCAGTATCGTGCATCGAACCTGGACTGGCGACTCATTTCATATATGATATTATACATATTTCAATGCCATTCTCCCAAATCATCCCACCCTCTCCCTCTCCCACAGAGTCCAAAAGACTGTTCTATACATCAGTGTCTCTTTTGCTGTCTCGTATACAGGGTTATTGTTACCATCTTTCTCAATTCCATATTTATGCGTTAGTATACTGTATTGGTGTTTTTCTTTCTGACTTACTTCACTCTGTATAATAGGCTCCAGTTTCATCCACCTCATTAGAACGGATTCAAATGTATTCTTTTTAATGGCTGAGTAATACTCTATTGTGTATATGTACCATGGCTTTCTTATCCATTCATCTGCTGATGGACATCTAGGTTGCTTCTATGTCCTGGCTATTCTCAACAGTGTTGCGATGAACATTGGGGTACACGTGTCTCTTTCAATTCTGGTTTCCTCAGTGTGTATGCCCAGCAGTGGGATTGCTGGGTCATAAGGCAGTTCTATTTCCAGTTTTTTAAGGAATCTCCACACTGTTCTCCATAGTGGCTGTACTAGTTTGCATTCCCACCAACAGTGTAAGAGGGTTCCCTTTTCTCCACACCCTCTCCAGCATTTATTGCTTGTAGACTTTTGGATCGCAGCCATTCTGACTGGCGTGAAATGGTACCCTAAGACTCCACCAGAAAATTACTAGAACTAATCAATAAATATAGTAAAGTTGCAGGATATAAAATCACACACAGAAATCCCTTGCATTCTTATACACTAATAATGAGAAAATAGAAAGAGAAATTAAGGAAACAATTCCATTCACCATTGCAACAAAAAGAATAAAATACTTAGGAATATATCTACGTAAAGAAACTAAAGACCTATATATAGAAAACTATAAAACGCTGGTGAAATAAATAAAAGAGGACACTAAAAGATGGAGAAATATACCATGTTCATGGATTGGAAGAATAAATATAGTGAAAATGAATATACTACCCAAAGCAATTTATAGATTCAATGCAATCCCTATCAAGCTACCAATGGTATTCTTCACAGAGCTAGAACAAATAATTTCACAATTTGTATGGAAATACAAAAAACCTCGAATAGCCAAAGCAGTCTTGAGAAAGAAGAATGGAACTGGAGGAATCAACCTGCCTGACTTCAGGCTCTACTCCAAAGCCACAGTCATCAAGACAGTATGGTACTGGCACAAAGGCAGAAATATAGATCAATGGAACAAAATAGAAAGCCCAGAGATAAATCCACGCACCTATGGACACCTTATCTTTGACAGAAGAGGCAAGAATATACAATGGAGAAAAGACAATCTCTTTAACAAGTGGTGCTGGGAAACCTGGTCAACCACTTGTAAAAGAATGAAACTAGAACACTTTCTAACACCATACACAAAAATAAACTCAAAATGGATTAAAGATCTAAATGTAAGACCAAATACTATAAAACTCCTAGAGGAGAACATAGGCAAAACACTCTCCGACATACATCACAGCAGAATCTTCTATGACCCACCTCCCAGAATATTGGAAATAAAAGCAAAAGTAAACAAATGGGACCTAATTAAACTTAAAAGCTTGTGCACAACAAAGGAAACTATTAGCAAGGTGAAAAGGCAGCCTTGAGAATGGGAGAAAATAATAGCAAATGAAGCAACTGACAAAGAACTAATCTCAAAAATATACAAGCAACTCCTACAGCTCAATTCCAGAAAAATAAATGACCCAATCAAAAAATGGGCCAAAGAGCTAAATAGACATTTCTCCAAAGAAGTCATACAGATGGCTAACAAACACATGAAAAGATGCTCAACATCACTTATTATCAGAGAAATGCAAATCAAAACCACTATTTCATGGTACCATTCCACGCCAGTCAGAATGGCTGCGATCCAAAAGTCTAAATCATTTTAAAAAATGCATGTATCTGTTATAAATACCATTTTAAGTAGGTAAATATTATATTTGATTATCCTCAAAATGATAAAAAAAAAAACAAGTTTTCATTTGTTTAGTGTAAAATACGAACAAACATTCTGCTAGGTCTTTCACACACATTGTTTTAGGAACACTTTGACTTCTGACGTCTAAAACTGTAAGATAATACATTAGTCCTATTTTAAGCAGCAAGGTTTGTGACAACTAATTACAACCACAATAGAGAATTAATATAGATATTTCTTATTATCATTACCAACACTATCTATAAAGAACAGAGTTATTTTATAGCTTGACTGTGACATCTCTGAAGATACCTGCATATTTGGCTTTGATTATTGCCTTAATAAAGGGCACTGAAATTATTCATGCTATTAAAGCTTGAAACTTCCTTGGTGACCACTAGGGTTGGTCTGTCTAATGATGGCTTCACTTGGGACAAACAGTTAGAAATCCTTGCTTGGGTATGTGACCAAAAGGAAAAAAGACCCTGCTGGAAATTCTACCTTGAAGACAGATCTTGGTGGTTTGGTATAGGGACAAACTGTTTGTGTGATAGATTACCAATCCTGGGAAAAAATTCTGGTTGTCTCTTCCTGGACTATCTTCTCTTACTATACCTAGCCTTTCCCTTTAAATGAAAGCCCTATGTGTCGCTAAGTCGTATCCAACTTTTTCTGGCCCCATGGACTGCAGTATGCTAGGCTTCCCTGCCTTCACTAACTCTTGGAGTTTGCTCAAATTCATGTCCATTGAGTTGGTGATGCTATCTCACCAACTCATTCTCTGCTGCTCTTTCCTTTGGCCTTTGATCTTTCCCACCATTAGGGTCTATTCCAATGAGTTGGCTCTTCATATTAGGTGGTCAAAGTACTGGACCTTCAGCTTCAGCATCAGTCCTTCCAATGAATATTCAGGGTTGGCTTCCTTCAGGATTTATTGGTTTGATCTCCTTGTGTCCAAGGGACTCTCAGGAGTCTTATCTAGCACCATAATTTGAAAGTATCAATTCTTCAACACTCAGTCTTCTTTATGGTCCAACTTTCACATTCATATATGATATTGGCTGATTGGTAGTATCTTGTAATTTCTTTTAAATACTCAAAGTTGATAAATTGTTACACAATTATGATAAAGTGCTTTGAATGTTCCTGGTTTCTAAATTACATTATAGAAATTACACAAGCTCTCTAAGATAGCCTCTTGTAATAGGCATTCTTGGGTATTTTCAATAAATTTATTTTATGACGTCTTATTGCTTATACTAGGCTATCACTCTGAAAATTTTCTTTCTTATATGATTATATTCCCAAAAGATTAGTGTGAATGCAACATGCACTAAGAACTGTTTTAAGCAATCTGAAAGGGAATTGATTGAATTAATCTTATAAATGGGCTTCCCTGATGACTCAGTTGGTAAAGAATCTGTCTGCAATGCAGGAGACCCCAGTTTGATTCCTGGATTGAGAAGATCTGCTGGAGAAGGGATAGGCTACCTAATCCAGTATTCTTGGGCTTCCCTTGAGGCTCAGCTGGTAAAGAACCTGCCTGCAATTCGGGAGACCTGGATTCGATCCCTGGGTTGGGAAGATCCCTGGAGAAGGGAATGGCTACCCACTCCAGTATTCTGGCCTGGAGAATTCCATGGACTGTATAGTCCATGGGGTCGCAATAAGTCGGACACAACTGAGCGACTTTCACTTTCTTTCACTTTCTCTTTTAATCTTATAAACACTCACACACACACACACACACACACACACACACACACACACAAGTATACACAATCTCATGAGATAGGTCTTTTAGCATCCTTTGCATCATTGGCTTACCTTTCATAAGTAAAAGGATACTTCTTGTAAATCCTCATTGGAATGCTTCAGAGTAACCAGAAAACAATTGCCAGTGTGATAGGTTAGCAATATACATAAAGTCCACTTGCTGTAAAGTGCATTTCATGTTATAGCAGCAGAGAGTAATCAACATGAAAATAATCCTTTCCATGTTGTGACCCATATAACTCTGAAGTGAAATCTGACATTGACATTGGGAATTAGAGTTGCTTGCAATTGGGCAGGAGTAAATCTATTCAAATGACACCATTTTGTGAGGTTTCAATTAGTTCACACAATAGGGGAATTTATGATGACAGTGCTGCTACTGCTGCTGCTAAGTTGCTTCAGTCGTGTCCGACTCTGTGTGACCCCATAGACAGCAGCCCACCAGGCTCCCCGGTCCCTGGAATTCTCCAGGCAAGAACACTGGAGTGGGTTGAAAGTGAAAAGTGAAAGTGAAGTCGCTCAGTCGTGTCTGACTCCTAGCCACCCCATGGACTGCAGCCTACCAGGCTCCTCTGTCCATGGGATTTGTCAGGCAAGAGTACTGGAGTGGGTTGCCATTTGAGCCAAAGCAATATTGAGGGTTATCAAACTGGACTTGCTTCAACAAATTCATCAACTGTTCTCTCTTTGCTCATCATTGAGTCAAGATACAGCTCTCAAGGGTTGACTAATATGGAGTCTTGTGGACATATGGGTGATCTTTCTTTCTTTTTTTTTTTTGGCTTACTCCTATAATGCTGGCTTCTTTTATGATGCAATGATGATCAGAGTGTAAAGAACCCCTGCAATATTAATGGCCAAAAGAAGGGAGAAGAATGTACATGAGGAAGTTGCTAGTTATTAGTCCTCAATGATCATTCATTCCTAAAAAATATGCTTAAACTTCTTCTTTTTTTTTTTAATCACAGATAGCAAAACAAACAAATTTCCTCATTTAAAGCTTTACATTAAATTATCAACAAGTTTGGTTAGGTTGTTGTTTAGTTTCTAAATCATGTCCAATTTTTTTAAGACCCCATGAACCACAGCCCACCAGGCTCCTCTGTCCATGGATTTCCCAGGCAAGAATACTGGACAGGGTTGCCATTTTCTTCTCCAGGGGATCTTACCAACCCAGAGATCAAATGTGCATGCATTGACAGGCAGGTTCTTTACCATGGAGCCACCAGGGAAGCCCAACTTTGATTATGTGTGCTTGTGTGTTAAGTTGCTTCAGTTGTGTCTAACACTTTGCAACCCTATGGACTATAGTCTACCAGGCTCCTCTGTCCATGGGATTCTCCAGTCAAGAATACTGGAGTGGGTTGCCACGCCCTGTGTTTCCTGCTACTCCTGCATTGCAGGTGGTTTCTTTACTGCTGAGTCACCGGGGAAGCCCAACTTTGATTATACCAGTTATTAAATAGGCTACATCAATTATATCAATTACTTTATTCATTTACATAATACAAATTAACTTTTTACCATATGCCAAGCATGATGTTGGATAATACTAATACACAATGAATAATATTATTCTAGCTTTAAGAAACTTCTATGTATACAGATCCTTAAGACTAAAATGCAGGGTAGGTTCTAGAATTCTATCTAAAAGAAGAATCTTCTTTTCACTGATTTCACATTCTTCATTAAAAATAAAATTTTAAAATCACGTATTTATAAACAGTGCTGCGATGAACATTGGGGTACACTTGTCTCTTTCAATTCTGGTTTCCTCAGTGTATATGCCCAGCAGTGGGACTGCTGGATCATAAGGCAGTTCTATTTCCAGTTTTTTAAGGAATCTCCACACTGTTCTCCATAGTGGCTGTACTAGTTTGCATTCCCACCAGCAGTGTAAGAGGGTTCCCTTTTTTCCACACCCTCTCCAGCATTTATTGCTTGTAGACTATTGGGTCGAAGCCATTCTGACTGGCATGAAATGGTACCTCATAGTGGTTTTGATTTGCATTTCTCTGATAATGAGTGATGTTGAGCATCTTTTCATGTATTTGTTAGCCATCTGTATGTCTTCTTTGGAGAAATGTCTATTTAGTTCTTTGGCCCATTTTTTGATTGGAGTATTACTCAGCCATTAAAAAGAATACATTTGAATCAGTTCTAATGAGGTGGATGAAACTGGAGCCTATTATACAGAGTGAAGTAAGCCAGAAAGCAAAACACCAATACAGTATACTAACGCATATATATGGAATTTAGAAAGATGGTAACAATAACCCTGTACATGAGACAGCAAAAGAGACACTGATGTATAGAACAGTCTTTTGGACTCTGTGGGAGAGGGAGAGGGTGGGATGATTTGGGAGAATGGCATTGAAATATGTATAATATCATATATGAAATGAGTCGCCAGTCCAGGTTCGATGCACGATACTGGATGCTTGGGGCTGGTGCACTGGGACGACCCAGAGGGATGGTATGGGGAGGGAGGAGAGAAGAAGGAGGGTTCAGGATGGGGAACACATGTATACCTATGGCAGATTCATTTTGATATATGGCAAAACCAATGCAGTATTGTAAAGTTAAATAAAATAAAAATTTTAAAAATCTTATATAAAAAAATCACATATTTATTTTTGTTTTTCCATTACTTCTGGAATCAGGTGTAAAAAATATAGCCAAATATGATAACAAGGAGTTTACCTATATGCTTTTTTATTAGAATTTTACAGTTTCTAGTCCTACATTTAGGTCTTTAATCTATTTTGAGCTAATTTTTGTATATAATGTAAAATAGTGGTCCAGTTTAATATTTTTGCACGTGGTTATTCATTTTTTCCAATAAGGAAAAAATAACTTAAGAGATTGTCCTTATTTCATTATATATTAATGCCTCTTCTGCAGTAAATTAATTGGCCAAGTATGTGTTAGCTTATTTCTCAGCTCTATACTCTGTTTCATTTATCCTTTTTTTTTTTTTTTTTACGACAATATCATACTGTTTTGATAACGATAGCTTTCTACTGTAGTTTGAAATCTGGGACCATGATGCCTCCAGTTTTGTTCCTTCTTTTTTAAGATTGTTTTGGTTACTTGGGATCTTTTGTAACCAAAAACCAAAGAAACTGATTAAAAAATGGGCAGAGTACCTGAATGGACACTTTTCCAAAGAAGACATACAGATGACCAACAGGCACATGGAAAGATGTTCAAAATCACTAATCATCAGGGAAATGCAAATGAAAAACACAATGATATTTCACCTAATATCTGTTTGAATAACTATTACCAAAATGACAATAAATAATAAGCATTGGTGAGGATGTTGAGCAAAGTAAACAGTCATGCACTTTTAGTAGGAATGTAAATTGATGCAGCCACTAGGAAAAATAGTATGCAGATTATTTTTAAAAATGAAAAGAGAACTACTATATAATCCGGCAATTTCACATCTGAGTATTTTTTCAAAGAAAACCAAAGCACTAATTCAAAAAGCTATAAGCAGCTCATGTTCCCTGTAGCCAAAACATGAAACAACCAAAGTGTCCATCAAAGGATGAATAAAGAAGATGTGAGAGATACATGTGTATACACTTATTTTGTATACATACATATACATGCATGCACATACAATGGAACACTACTCAGCCATAAAAAAGCATACAATCTTACAATTTATAACAACATAGATGGATGGTACAGGTATTATGCTAAATTAAATGTCAGTGAAAGACAAAAACCTTATGATTTCATTTATATTTGGAATCTAAACCAAAACAAATAAGCCAATAAAACACAACACAGCAAAACTTATATACAGATACAGAGAACAGATTCATTTTTTTATTAATGCCAGAGGTAAGGGGGTAGTGGAAGGTGGTTAGACAAAATGGATGAAAGGGATCAGAAGTATAAGCTTCAGGTATAACATGAATAAGTCATGGGACGTGGACTGCAAGTTTGACAGTTGCTGTCATCACAAGGAAAAATAAAACCTGAAACTTTGCAGGGCAACAGCTGACAGGTCTATTGTGATCATTTCACAATGAATACAAATATCATATAATCACATTGTATACTGGAAACTAACAGAGCATTATATGTCAATTATACTTTAATAAAAGCAAAACTAAAACAAACTGTGTAGATTAGGGTCGTGAACTACATAAGCTCTGAAGACTGTAATACAAGCCCTTTTTTATCATGAAGTACTGGACACATACTATACATATGGCTAAGTGTATTTCAGCCAAGGCTCCAGCATGAATTCAGAGTTTTAGCCCAGTTCTTTGCCCATCATGCAAAGTTTCCTTACTGGCTGAGAAGCTTGGCTATCATTTGGGATAATATAATTGCTTAACAAGTGGATAAAATTTACTTTTAAGTAAAAACAAATAAACCTATATATTAAAATCTGGAGTTATTAATAAATGAATAAATATTTTACATTTTGAAGATTTGTAATGTTTAAGGACTTTGGCCTTTATATTAGAGAAATGTTCAGTATTTAGAAGCCAAATTAGCATATATAAGAGAACGAATATATTATACAGCCACCTGATATGAAGAACTGACTCATTGGAAAAGACCTGATGCTGGGAAAGATTGAAGACAAGAGGAGAAGGGGATGACAGAGGATGAGATGGTTGGATGGCATCACTGACTTGATGGACATGGGTTTGTGCAAGATTCAGGAAGTGGTAATGGACAGGGAAGCCCGGTGTGCTGCAGTCCATGGGGTCAAAGAGTTGGACACAACTGAGTGGCTGAATGGAACTAAACAGAGAAATTTGTGATTTGGTGATTTTTCAGTGGAAATCTCTCTAAATTTGTACAAAACCTTGGAACATGAGATTTCTCATATTTGTGAATTTAACTTTATACTTATAAGTTCTTTGGAAATTTTCTTTATTAAGATAGAAAAGAGAAGCATTTAAAAATGGAAATCATAGCAATACAGGCATACCTCAAGAAACAAGAAAAAAGTCAAATAAATAACATAACTCTACACCTAACACAACTAGAAAAGGAAGAAATGAAGAATCCCAGGGTTCAGTTCAGTTCAGTCACTCAATCGTATCTGACTCTTTGCGACCCCATGAATCACAGCACACCAGGCCTCCCTGTCCATCACCAAAACCCGGAGTTCACTCAGACTCACGTCCTTCGAGTCAGTGATGCCATCCAGCCATCTCATCCTCTGTCGTCCCCTTCTGCTCCTGCCCTCAATCCCTCCCAGCATCAGAGTCTTTTCCAATGAGTCAACTCTTCACATGAGGTGGCCAAAGTACTGGAGTTTCAGCTTCAGCATCATTCCTGCCAAAGAAATCCCAGGGCTGATCTCCTTCAGAATGGACTGCTTGGATCTCCTTGCAGTCCAAAGGACTCTCAAGAGTCTTCTCCAACACCACAGTTCAAAACCATCAATTCTTCAGCTCTCAGCCTTCTTCACAGTCCAACTCTCACATCCATACATGACCACTGGAAAAACCATAGCCTTGACTGGACGAACCTTTGTTGGCAAAGTAATGTCTCTGCTTTTGAATATGCGATCTAGGTTGGTCATAACTTTTCTTCCAAGGAGTAGGCGTCTTTTGATTTCATGGCTGCAGTCACCATCTGCAGCGATTTTGGAGCCCAAGAAAATAAAGTCTGACACTGCTTCCACTGTTTCCCCATCTATTTCCCATGAAGTGATGGGACCGGATGCCATGATCTTCGTTTTCTAAATGTTGAGTTTAAGTCAACTTTTTCACTCTCCTCTTTCACTTTCATCAAGAGGCTTTTTAGTTCCTCTTCACTTTCTGCCATAAGGGTGGTGTGATCTGCATATCTCAGGTTATTGATATATCTCCCAGCAATCTTGATTCCAGCTTGTGCTTCTTCCAGTCCAGCATTTCTCATGATGTACTCTGCATATACGTTCAATAAGCAGGGTGACAATATACAGCCTTGACGTACTCCTGTCTGTTGTTCCATGTCCAGTTCTAACTGTTGCTTCCTGACCTGCATACAGATATCTCAAGAGGCAGGTCAGGTGGTCTGGTATTCCCATCTCTTTCAGAATTTTCCACAGTTGATTATGATCCACACAGTCAAAGGCTTTGGCATAGTCAATAAAGCAGAAATAGATGTTTTTCTGGAACTCTCTTGCTTTTTCAATGATCCAGTGGATGTTGGCAATTTGATCTCTGGTTCCTCTGCCTTGTCTAAAACCAGCTTGAACATCAGGATGTTCACAGTTCACGTTTTGCTGAAGCCTGGCTTGGAGAATTTTGAGCATTACTTTACTAGTGTGTGAGATGAGTGCAATTGTGTGGTAGTTTGAGCATTCTTTGGCATTGCCTTTCTTTGGGATTGGAATGAAACTGACCTTTTCAGTCCTGTGGCCCAGGGTTAGTAGAAGGAAAGAAATCTTAAAAATTAGGGCAGCAATAAATGCAAAAGAAACAAAATAGACCATAGCAAAAATAAACAAAGCCAAAAGCTGGTTCTTTGAAAGGATAAATAAAATTGAGAAACCATTAGCCAGACTCATCAAGAAACAAAAGGAGAAAAATCAAATCAATAAAATTAGAAATGAAAATGGAGAGATCACAACAGACAACACACAAATAAAAAGGATCATATGTGACTACTGTCACCAATTATATGCCAATAAAATGGACAACCTGGAAGAAATGGACAAATTCTTAGAACAGTACAACTTTCCAAAACTGAACCAGGAAGAAATAGAAAATCTTAACAGGCCCATCACAAGCACGGAAATTGAAACTGTAATCAAAAATCTTCCAGCAAACAAAAGCCCAGGTCCAGACGGCTTCACAGCTGAATTCTACCAAAAATTTAGAGAAGAGCTAACACCTACCCTACTCAAACTCTTCCAGAAAATTGCAGAAGAAGGTAAACTTTCAAACTCATTCTATGAGGCCACCATCACCCTAATACCAAAACCTGACAAAGATGCCACAAAAAAAGAAAACTACAGGCCAATATCACTGATAAACATAGATGCAAAAATCCTTAACAAAATTCTAGCAATCAGAATCCAACAACACATTAAAAAGATCATACACCATGACCAAGTGGGCTTTATCCCAGGGATACAAGGATTTATCAATATCTGCAAATCAATCAATGTAATACACCACATTAACAAATTGAAAAATAAAAGCCATATGATTATCTCAATAGATGCAGAGAAAGCCTTTGACAAAATTCAACATCCATTTATGATTAAAAAAAACTCTCCAGGAAACAGGAATAGAAGGAATGTACCTCAACATAATAAAAGCTATATATGACAAACCCACAGCAAACATTTCCTGGTGATAAATTGAAAGCATTTCCTCTAAAGTCAGGAACAGACAAGGGTGCCCACTCTCACCACTACTATTTAACATAGTTTTGGAAATTTTGGCCACAGCAATCAGAGCAGAAAAAGAAATACTGCTACTGCTGCTACTGCTAAGTCGCTTCAGTCGTGTCCGACTCTGTACGACCCCATAGACAGCAGCCCACCAGGCTCCCCCATCCCTGGGATTCTCCAAGCAAGAACACTGGAGCTGGTTGCCATTTCCTTCTCCAATGCATGAAAGTGAAAACTGAAAGTGAAGTCTCTCAGTCGTATCCGACTCTTAGCAACCCCATGGACTGCAGCCTACCAGGCTCCTCCATCCATGGGATTTTCCAGGCAAGAGTACTGGAGTGGGGTGCCATTGCCTTCTCCAAGAAAAACAAATAAAAGGAATCCAAATTGGAAAAGAAGAAGTAAAACTCTCACTGTTTGCAGATGACATGATGCTCTACATAGAAAACCCTATAGACTCCACCAGAAAACTACTAGAGCTAATCAATGAATATAGTAAAGTTGCAGGATACAAAATCAACACGCAGAAAGCCCTTGCATTCCTATACACTAATAATGAGAAAATAGAAAGAGAAATTAAAGAAATAATTCCATTCACCATTGCAACAAAAAGAATAAAATACTTAGGAATATATCTACGTAAAGAAACTAAAGACCTATATATAGAAAACTATAAAACACTGGTGAAAGAAATCAAAGAGGACACTAATAGATGGAGAAATATACCATGTTCATGGGTCAGAAGAATCAATATAGTGAAAATGAGTACACTACCCAAAGCAATCTCTAGATTCAATGCAATCCCTATCAAGCTACCAATGGGATTTTTCACAGAGCTAGAACAAATAATTTCACAATTTGTATGGAAATACAAAAAACCTCGAATAGCCAAAGCAATCTTGAGAAAGAAGAATGGAACTGGAGGAATCAACCTGCCTGACTTCAGGCTCTACTACAAAGCCGCAGTCATCAAGACAGTATGGTACTGGCACAAAGGCAGAAATATAGATCAATGGAACAAAATAGAAAGCCCTGAGATAAATCCACACACCTATGGGCACCTTATCTTTGACAAAGGAGGCAAGAATATACAACGGATTAAAGACAATCTCTTTAACAAGTGGTGCTGGGAAACCTGGTCAACCACTTGTAACAGAATGAAACTAGAACACTTTCTAACACCATACACAAAAATAAACTCAAAATGGGTTAAAGACCTAAACTTAAGGCCAGAAACTATAAAATTCCTAGAGGAGAACATAGGCAAAACACTCTCTGCCATAAATCACAGCAGGATCCTCTATGACCCACCTCCCAGAATATTGGAAATAAAAGCAAAAATAAACAAATGGGACCTAATTAAACTTAAAAGCTTCTGCACAACAAAGGAAACTATAAGCAAAGTGAAAAGACAGCCTTCAGCATGGGAGAAAATAATAGCAAATGAAGCAAATGACAAAGAACTATTCTCAAAAATATACAAGCACCTCCTGCAGCTCAATTCCAGAAAAATAAACGATCCAATCAATAAGCAGGCCAAAGAACTAAACAGACATTTCTCCAAAGAAGACATACAGATGGTGAACAAACACATGAAAAGATGCTCAACATCACTCATTACTGAAAAATGCAAATCAAAACTACAATGAGGTACCATTTCACACCAGTCAGAATGGCTGTGATCCAAAAGTCTACAAGCAATAAATGCTGGAGAGGGTGTGGAGAAAAGGGAACCCTCTTACACTATTGGTGGGAATGCAAACTAGTACAGCCACTATGGAGAACAGTGTGGAGATTCCTTAAAAAACTAGAAATAGAACTGCCTTATGACCCAGCAATCCCACTGCTGGGCATACACACCGAGGAAACCAGAATTGAAAGAGACACGTGTACCTCAATGTTCATCGCAGCACTGTTTAGAATAGCCAGGACATGGTAGCAACCTAAATGTCCACTAGCAGATGAATGGATAAGAAAGCTGTGGTACATATACACAATGGAGTATTACTCAGCCACTAAAAAGAATACATTTGAATCAGTTCTAATGAGGTAAATGAAACTGGAGCCTATTATACAGAGAGGAGTAAGCCAGAAAGAAAAACACCAATACAGTATACTAACGCATGTATATGGAACTTAGAAAGATGGTAACGATATCCCTGTATGCGAGACAGCAAAAGAGACACAGATGTATAGAACAGTCTTTTGGACTCTGTGGGAGAGGGAGAGGGTAGGATGATTTGGGAGAATGGCATTGAAACGTGTATAATATATAAGAAACGAATCACCAGTCCAGGTTCGATGCAGGATACAGGATGCTTGGGGCCGGTGCACTGGGATGACCCAGAGGGATGGTATGGGGAGGGAGGTGGGAGGGGGTTCAGGATATGGAACATGTGTACACCCATGGCAGATTTATGTTGATGTATGGCAAAACTAATACAATATTGTAAAGTAATTAGCCTCTAATTACAATAAATAAATTTAAATTAATCACAAAAAATGGAAATCAAATACATAATTTATAATTACAGTATAAAATAATTGAAGTAACTTGAGAATATTTGTAACTGGTTCAAATATTATCAAAGACATTTTACCAATAAAATTTTGAAATGTGCCAAATAATATATTTGCCAAATATTGGAACAATAAATTTGAAACAATGGATACCTAGGTTTCCAATAATAATTTAGTAGCAATTAATAAAATTGGAAAAGACCCTGAAGCTGGGAGGGATTGAGGGCAGGAGGAGAAGGGAACAACAGAGAATGAGATGGCTGGATGGCATCACTGACTCGATGCACATGAGTTTGTGTGAACTCTGGGAGTTGGTGATGGACAGGGAGGCTTGGCGTGCTTCGATTCATGGTGTCACAAAGAGTCGGACACAACTGAGTGACTGAACTGTTCCTAACTGAATAATTTTAAAAAACTGCACCTCTGAACGATCATCTTTTATAGACCCCTATAACAGTTATGGAGGATGTTAGACAGCTTACGTTAAAAACATGATATTTATACAAATAAAAAATCTGAAAGAAAATATACCAAAACATTTAGAGTAGTAATCCCATATCATGGGATTATATATCTTGATATAGTTTATCAATCTTTTATAGCCAATTTGTATCATATTATAACTAGAAACTTGCAAAAATTAATCTTTTTATGATATTACATTGTGATTCATCATGTTCTACTAAAAACAAGAATAGTATATAACTTCTAAAATACGTATTCAATTAAAATGTAAAGTCTTTGGAATTTTGAAATTAAATTTTATCAAGTATTTCACTGGTTCAAAAATATATTGCAGTTACACATCTGCCTAAAAATAACAAGATATGCTGTGGCTGAAATAAATTTATACAAAAATGTAAAGTAATTTGGTTACAGATATTCTGGCATTTTCAATGTTCCGGGTGGGTCAGTGCTAAAGAATCCACCTGCCAAAGCAAGAGATGCAGGTTCAATTTCTAGTTTGGGAAGATCCCCTGGAGAAGGAAATGGCAACCTACTCCACTACTCTTGCCTGAGAAAACCTGCGGACAGAGGAGCCTAGCAGGCTACAGTCCATGGGGCTGTTAAAGAGTTGAACACAACTTAGCAACCATATAGCAAACAACAACAAAAACATCTCACAAAAGAAAATAATTATTTGTTCACAAGAGAAAGGTCTTTACTTCTTTTCAGAAAACCTAATCTCAAGTATCAATTCTGTAACCACTTTATAATTTGACAACAATGCAACTCTGGACAAATAACCAACCTCTCTTCGCTGCCTCTTGAGCACAAAGTAGATAGCACTACCACTTGACTGCATTATTAAAACATTTAAAAGAAAACAAAAATGAATATACTGTTGAAACTATTCAAGGCAACGCCGTGTTTTTTTCTTGTAGAGTCCTTATAGAACTATCACAGTGATAGAAAACACATTTCTAGTTTTGATGAAACTTAAAATTTAGCCAAAGAAACATAATATAAAGAAAATACAAAATGTGAATGAATACATAGCATAGATAGAATATAAAAATATTGAATTCTTTTTCAGGAAACAAAAGATAATACTTTTGCTTAAATTACAACAGGCCAAATATTGTGATAAACACATAAAACATAACATTAACCTTGCCGTGCATGCTTAGTTGCTCATTCATGTCCAGCTCTTTGTGACCCCATGGACTGTAGCTTGCCAGGCTCCTCTGCCCATGGGATTCTCCATGCAACAATACTAGAGTGGGTTGTCATTTCCTTTTTACCACTGAGCCACCTGAGAAGCCGCAGCATTAACATTAGCATGTCGCATAGTGTTAGAAGCACTGCCATAGATATGAGTGGATACTGACTGTGTCAGTGGGCTTTGCAGTGCTTCAGAGGGGTTCCAGAGAACTTCAGGGGCTTGTTTAAGGTTTTGAAGAATGAACAAAGTTTCATCCAGTAGTAAAGAAGAGAAAGGTTATTTTAGGTGGCAGGAATAAATTTTAAAGACAGTGTGGTAAGACATTGCTTGGCATATTTGTGGATGTTTGTAATACACATCCTAGTATTGAATGCTGCACAAAGTTGAACTTTATTCTGTAACACTGGAGAAAATAAATTTCAAAGAACATAGAGAAGCTCTTCATTGTTGCTATACACTTCAATAGTTCCATTTTATGTTTTTTTTTTCTTTTGTATATCAACATGTTTCTCTATGCATTGAAATGCTAGTTACAATCAGTATAAATAAGGAATGTACATGTAGGGAGTGGGGGTTTCCATGCTGACTCAGATGGTAAAGAATTTACCTGAACTGCAGGAGGACCTAGGTTCGATAACTGTGTCAGGAAGATCCCCTAGAGAAGGTAATGGCTATAATCCATACAGTGGAAAAGAGTCAGACATGACGGAGCAACTAACACTTCACTTTTCACTCATAAGGAGGAAGCCTGTGAAGATTTTGTTGGTTTTTAAGCAAATATCTTTCACTTTAAGTACATGCTACTTAAAGGGAAAATAATGCTTTTAATAAAACAACTACTAGTAACGTAAGGACTCCATGGGGAAGCATCTCACAGTGACAGCAAACTTTTCCATATCAAAATGAAGAAGTCTTCCCACAACACCATCCATTGCACTTCCCAGTCCCTAATCAAATCCAATTTCAACAGCAAAAAAAGCTAATGCTTGCTGCACAGCAACTCTGGGGAACCAGCAGAGATTTCCCAATGGCAGCTGCCACTGTGAAATAGAGGCCAATCGCTGTCCCAGGTAACAAATTCTGAGGTTACACAGTTTCGTTTCCCTTTAGTAGCAGTTCGCTGACTTCTCTCTGCTGTTTTCTTTAACAGCTTATAATATAGTCAGACTATCTAATAACGTAGAATTCACTGGAGGTCAATTGGAATAAATACAATCCTAGTTCCTGACAGGTATATAATCATACTGACACTTAAAATCACTGACTAACTCATCTAAGGAAAAAAACAAAAAAACTCCAAAACTAACCTTTGGAAAGAAGTCAACCAAGATTTGCTGTTTTAGTTCTGTTGCCAACAGCAGAAATTTAATTTCTTTTTGCATAACGAAATAATTATTTGTTCACATGCAGAGTCTTAAACATTTCCCTGGGGAATATCAACAGAAGGAAAAGGAGTGCATATTATGTGACTGAGATTCTTAAATATCAATGTTTCAGAAGCATCAAGTAGTATCAAATAAGAATTTCACCTCAAAGGAAAAAACATAGTTTTAGACAGGCGTAAGGACAGAGACTATTGAGAGAGTTAAGAGTATTGACATTTGGTCTGCACAGGAGTTCTCAAGTGATATCTCGTGTGTGTGTGTGTGTGTGTGTGTGTGTGTGTGCACGTGTGCATGCAGGTTTATTGCTACCAGGTTTATAGAGATATAATACCACAAAATTCACCTATTCAAAATGCATAGTTCAATGATTTTTAAAGCATATTCAAGTATTGTGCAGTCATCGTTAATATCTCATTTTAGAACTTTCTATCCCCACTAAAATAAACTGATGCCCATTAGCAATCATTCCCTATTCCCTTCATCCCTCTACAACCCTAAACAACCATTAAATTACTTTCTATAGAAATTATTTTGTGGTGTTATTAATTGTTTTGATCACACAAAATACTCTGTAGATATTTTGGAAATGTGAAAATATAGTAATTTTTGTAAAGACTTTGAAGTATAGGCCTAACTTCATTCTTTAGCATATGGTAACCCAGGTATTTCTGTACCCAGTGTTTCTGTTTAGTAGAGAAAGACAATTATTTCTCTACTAAGCCTCTACTACATAACCTCTTGTTGCAAAACAATTGGTCAAAATTATATAGATTTATTTATGGACTCTCAATACTATTCTGTTGGTCTATGTCTCTATCCTTAAACTATTTTCACACTATCATTACTTCTGTAACTTTGTAATAAGTGTCAAGATCATTAAGTGTTAAGCCCAGCAGCTCTGTTCTCCTTTGTCAAATTAGTTTTGAGAAGAAAACAACTGATTTCTCTGTGTTGGTCCTGTATCCTCTATCTTAGCAAAGATTTTTTTTCATAGTCAATTACTTAGGATTTTCTTTGTTTAAAAATCCTGTCACCTTTAAATAGAGTTAGCTTTACTTCTTTTTTTTGGAATTTGTATTTAAAAAAAGGCTCAGAACTCAATTAATTCTCAGAATGGAGATTTAACTTTTATTCCTAATATCAGAGATGAAAGCATTTAATCTTTTAACACTAAACCAGATGTTAACTGTGTGTTTCTTGTAGATGCCTTTTATCAAGTTAAGGAATTTTTCTTCTACCCCTACTGAATTAGGTTAAATTATTTCACTTTGTTTATGGAGATAAGTATGATTTCTGTCCTTATTGTATTGCTATGATGTATCACATTGGTTGATTTTCAGTTCTTAAAACAAGCTTGTATCCAGAAATAAATCATACTTGGCCACGGTATACAATGTTTATATACAGCTAGATTCTCCTTGCTGGTCCTTTGTTGACTTTTCTGCATCTGAATTTACAATAGATATTACTTGGTATTTTCCTTTTCTTGTGATGTTTTTGCCTGGTGCCAAGGTAACACTGGATTCATAGATGCTCATTTAGGATATGTTCCCCCCTCTTCTATTCTTTGCAAGAATTTGAAAAATTGGTGTAGAAGAATTGTAGAAGAATTGTAGAATTGTAGAAGAATTAACTTTTCTTTAAATCTTCTGAAAATTTTACCAGTGAAGCTATTTAGACTTTGGATTTTTTTATGGGGCTTTTTCTTTTATTTTTTGCTTAAGAATTCAATATCTTTACTTGTTATGTCTATTTAGATTTCCTGCGGAGAAGGCGACGGCACCCCACTCCAGTACTCTTGCCTGGAAAATCCCATGGACGGAGGAGCCTGCTAGGCTACACTCCATGGGGCCACTAAGAGTCAGACACGACTGAACAATTTCACTTTCACTTTTCACTTTCATGCATTGGAGAAGGAAATGGCAACCCACTCCACTGTTCTTGCCTGGAGAATCCCAGGGACAGAAGAGCCTGGTGGGCTTCCGTCTATGGGGTCGCACAGAGTTGGACACAACTGATGCGACATAGCAGCAGCAGCAGCTTTCTACTAATACAGTTTCAATAATTTCTGTCTTTTTAGGATTTTTTCCAATTTATCTAAGCTATCTAATTTGTTGGTATAATGTGATGAATAGTATTCCTTTATAATTTAAATAGAGAAATATTTATTTTTTCTATGGTATATAGTGACGTATCCTGTTTCAATCCTGATTTTAGTAATTTGAGGCTTCTCTCTTTTCTTCATGGGTATTCTAGCTGAAGGCTTGTCAATTTCATTGATTTCAAAGAATCAGGTTTTTGTTTAATTTTTGTTGTTGTTGTTAATTTTTCCCTTTCTGTTTCATTTATTTGCACTTACATCCTCTCTTCTTCTTCTTGTCAGTTTGTCCTGGTTTTTCAAGTGCCTTAAGGGGAAAATCAGATTATTGATTTAAGATCTTTCTTTTCAGGTATATGCCCCTATAAATTTCCCCTAATCATTTCATTTAGTTCCATGTCACAGGTTGTGTTATTATGTGCCTTCATGTTCATTCAATATATAATATGTATATACTTATATATATATATATATATATATATATATATAAATAAAATTTCACCAGTTAAAGTTATTTTCTGGGAAAGAGGGCTTGTTGAGCTCATCATTTCACCAGTCTTCAAGTCCCACCTTTCACAGATGATATATTTTTTAAAATAATCAGTTTATATATGCCTCTTGGTACATTAGTAGTGGAAATCATTTGACCTCTAGAAATACTTAATTTTCAAGATTAGGAATTGGGGATAATATGTATTTATCATACAGGAGCAGATATTGAGTTAAATAACTTACTGAAAATGGTCATATTTAATCCCTGGAACAATGTTTCCTTCACCACGCCCTCACCTCTTTGGCAGTTACTGAGCTCTAAATGGGGGCTTCACCAGCTTAGAATGAGTTAACATCATCAGGGTCTAAATTCTGTCCTAGGCATTCCAATTATAAAGGGCTGTTGAAGTATTAGAAAGGATTTCATTTCTCACTTTAGCAGCCATACCAGACATTGATAACTGAATACGCAAGCTATCTCTTTTAATCTGAACAGAGTCTCACAATTCTCCTCAACCTAATTATAGATATTCTCTTCTCATAAATACTACTCTTTTGTTTAGAGGACTTCTCAGATCAAATCCACAACAGAGATGGCCATAGGGAATGATGCTTATGCATAACTGTTGATTTGAATTTTAAACTTATATTTACATGTTGAATCTTTTACTAGGATATTATACCATTTTTATAATTATATCATAGAAGAAAGTCACATTGCTTAAATAACAGCTTTAGAATCAGATAATTTGTATTTAAATTTTGTTTTCCTTCCTTTCTAGCTGTGGAATATAGGGAGACTTCCTGGCTTTCTGAATTCCTTTCCTTGTAATTTGTCATTATCTTTCATCTATTTATCTTTCTATTCTCAAGTATGATGGTCATCTGAGTTAAATTCACCCATTCAAGTCCATTTTAGTTTGCTGATTCCTAAAATTTCGACGTTCACTCTTGCCATCTCCTGTTTGACCATTTCCAATTTGCCTTGATTCATGGACTTAACATTCCAAGTTCCTATGCAATCCTGTTTTTTACAGCATCAGACCTTGCTTCTATCACCGGTTGCATCCACAACTGGGTATTGTTTTTGCTTTGGCTCCATCCCTTCATTCTTTCTGGAGTTATTTCTCCACTGATCTCCAGTAGCATATTGGGCACCTACTGACCTGGGGAGTTCCTCTCTCATTACCCTATCATTTTGCCTTTACATACTGTTCATGGGGTTCTCGAGGCAAGAATACTGAAGTGGTTTGCCATTCCCTTCTCCAGTGGACCACATTCTGTCAGACCTCTACACTATGACCCACCCATCTTGGGTGGCCCCACATGGCATGGCTTAGTTTCATTGAGTTAGACAAGGCTGTGGTCCATGTGATTAGATTGACTAGTTTTCTGTGACCATTATATCTATTACTGTGGGCAGGAATCCCTTAGAATAAATGGAGTACCCATCATGGTAAAAAAAAAGAGTCCGAAATGCAGTACCTGGATGCAATTGCAAAAACAAAAGAATGGTCTCTGTTCATTTCCAAGGCAAATCATTCAATATCACAGTAATTCAAGTCTATGTCCCAACCAGTAATGCTGAAGAAGCTGAAGTTAAATGGTTCTATGAAGACCTACAAGACCTTTTAGAACTAACACCCAAAAAAGATGTCCTGTTCATTATAGGGGACTGGAATGCAAAAGTAGGAAGTCAAGAAACACCTGGGTTAAAAGGCAAATTTGTCCTTGGAATATGGAATGAAGCAGGGCAAAGGCTAATAGAGTTTTGCCAAGAGAACGCACTGGTCATAGCAAACACCCTCTTCCAACAACACAAGAGAAGACTCTACACTTGGACATCACCAAATGGTCAACACTGAAATCAGATTGATTATATTCTTTGCAGCCAAAGATGGAGAAGCTCTACACAGTCAGCAAAAACAAGATCAGGAGCTGACTGTGCCTCATTACCAAATTCAGACTTAAATTGAATAAAGTAGGGAAAACCACTAGACCATTCAGGTATGACCTAAATCAAATCCTTTATGATTATACAGTGGAAGTGAGAAATAGATTTAAGGGACTAGATCGATAGATAGAGTGCCTGATGAACTATGGACAGAGGTTCGTGACTTGGTACAGGAGACAGGGATCAAGATCATCACCATGGAAAAAGAAATGCAAAAAAGCAAAACGGCTGTCTAGGGAGGCCTTACAAATAGCTGTGAAAAGAAGAGAAGTGAAAAGCAAAGGAGAAAAGGAAAGATATAAGCATCTGAATGCAGAGTTCCAAAGAATAGCAAGGAGAAATAAGCAAGCCTTCCTCAGTGATCAATGCAAAGAAATAGAGGAAAACAAAAGAATGGGAAAGACTAGAGATCTCTTCAAGAAAATTAGAGATACCAAGGGAACATTTCATGCAAAGATGGGCTCAATAAAGGACAGAAATGGTATGGACCTAACAGAAGCAGAAGATATTAAGAAGAGGTGGCAAGAATACACAGGAGAACTGTACAAAAAGATCGTCACCACAAAGATAATCACGATGGTGTGATCACTGACCTAGAGCCAGACATCCTGGAATGTGAAGTCAAGTGGACCTTAGAAAGCATCACTACGAACAAAGCTAGTGGAGGTGATGGAATTCCAGTTGAGTGCTTTCAAATCCTGAAAGATGATGCTGTGAAAGTGCTGCACTCAATATGCCAGCAAATTGGGAAAACTCAGCAGTGGCCACAGGACTGGAAAAGGTCAGTTTTCTTTCCAATCCCAAACAAAGGCAATGCCTAAGAATGCTCAAACTACTGCACAATTGCACTCATCTCACACACTAGTAGAGTAATGCTCAAAATTCTCCAAGCCAGGCTTCAGCGATACGTGAACCATGAACTTCCAGATGTTCAAGCTGATTTTAGAAAAGGCAGAAGAAACAGAGATCAAATTGCCAACATTCGCTGGATCATCAAAAAAGCAAGTGAGTTCCAGAAAAACATCTATTTCTGTTTTATTGACTATGCCAAAGCCTTTGACTGTGTGGATCACAATAAACTGTGGAAAATTCTGAAAGAGATGGGAATACCAGATCACCCTCTTGAGAAACCTGTATGCAGGTCAGGAAGCAACAGTTCGAACTGGACATGGAACAACAGACTGGTTCCAAATAGGAAAAGGAGTATGTCAAGGCTGTATATTGTCACCCTGCTTATTTAACTTATATGCAGAGTACATCATGAGAAACACTGGGCTGGAAGAAGCACAAGCTGGAATCAAGATTGCCGGGAGAAATATCAATAACCTCAGATATGCAGATGACACCACCCTTATGGCAGAAAGTGAAGAGGAACTAAAAAGCCTCTTGATGAAAGTGAAAGAGGAGAGTGAAAAAGTTGGCTTAAAGTTCAACATTCAGAAAACGAAGATCATGGCATCTGGTCCCATCATTTCATGGCAAATAGATGGGGAAACAGTGAAAGCAGTGTCAGACTTTATTTTTTGGGCTCCAAAATCACTGCAGATGGTGATTGCAGCCATGAAATTAATAGATGCTTACTCCTTGGAAGGAAAGTTATGACCAACCTAGACAGCATATTAAAAAGCAGAGACACTACCTTGCCAACAAAGGTCCGGCTAGTCAAGGCCATGGTTTTTCCTGTGGTCATGTATGGATGTGAGAGTTGGACTATGAAGAAAGCTGAGTGCCGAAGAATTGATGCTTTGAACTGTGGTGTTGGAGAAGACTCTTGACAGTCCCTTCGACTGCAAGGAGATCCAACCAGTCCATTCTAAAGCAGATTAGTCCTGGGTGTTCTTTGGAAGGACTGATGCTAAAGCTGAAACTCCAATACTTTGGCCACCTCATAAGGAGTGTTGACTCATTGGAAAAGACTCTGATGCTGGGAGGGATTGGGGGCAGGAGGAGAAGGGGGACAGAGGATGAGATGGCTGGATGGCATCACCTACTCGATGGACATGAGTCTGAGTGAACTCCGGGAGTTGGTGATGGACAGGGAGGCCTGGCGTGCTGCAATTCATGGGGTCGCAAAGAGTCGGACACGACTGAGTGACTGAACTGAACTGAACTGATTCTCAAGTATCATCACTCTTCCCCTGGCACCTAAGTTTCTGTTTCAGCCCTTTTAATAAATATATTGTGTCATATATTTATTTAAATATCTTCCTGTTCTTGCAAAGGACATTTTTTCCATTTTGATAGAACTTGGATAAGATCCTTCTACATTCATCTCAAGCATTAACTTCTCTACAACTGAGAAAAGTTAATAACTCCTTTCATTATCTCACTATGACACTTTCTATAAAATCTTGTTAGGTACACTCATTGAAGCATCCATTTACTTTCAAGATAAGGATTTTATTGTAAAAAGGAATTTCCCTCATCGCCTGACTCCATGTTTTATGCATACAAAGTTGAAACAAATGTTTGCTGGACAGAATTGCTTCAAGAGTTACGAAAACATATTTGGAGCAAAGTTCATAGTCATTCTCCTTCATAATCAATGTATAATAATGCTCATCTTAAAAAACATGGATCTAGCTACATTGGCAAGCGAGATTAACTGTATATTTTACAGGTCATTGCATCAGGATGAAAAGAACACAGGTTTTGGCATTGGGAGGGCATGTGCACTTTTTAGCAGATTTTTATTATTATTATTGTTTCTAAATCAAATACTCTGCTTCTGAGTCTCAGTTTATGTTTCGCCTACCCAGCCTCATCTTTTGCTACTATCTCTTTCATTTCATGTTGTAGCAATCCCAAGTTCTCTCTCATAAATTTGCTTACACTTCCTCGAATTTCTGTACATGCTGTTACCTCTACTTAGGACATTCTCCATTTCCATTCTAGGCTTATTCATCTGGCAAACCTGCAATTCATTCTTCGAAGCTCAGCTGAAGCTACATCATCTGTGAAATAGTTCCTGACTTCCACAGTCAGGTTTGGGAATTTCTTTCCTTGTGTTTTTACTGGAATGTGCAGAAATAATTTGATGCTGCTGCAATTAGCTGTGCATTTATGTAAGTTTTTGAGCATAAATAGTGGGTATTTCATTTTTGAATTCTCATAACAATGGCTTATAGCATAAATTGGGAGTTCAATAAATATTTGATAAATTAATGAATTGTAAATACATTAACAGTAAGATTTTCTTATCCATGCTTTCCCTAAAAAATAAATATTAACCTAATCATAAAAATTTACCTATTTTTTACTGGTTAAACTTAAATATTTGGCAGTATAAAAAATGCAAATGTGTCTGAAGCTCAAATCATAGAATGTCTAAAGAATGGCTTGGGAAGTGTTTTCAATTACATGGCAGTTCCTGCATTGTATACAGAAAAAGGAAATGGTATAGTATTAAAGAGAACTTTATAAGTCCATGTTAATAACCATTCCACAAACACATACTGAATGTAAAGTACTTGTGTAATAGCCAGTAAGTCATCCTGGACACTAAACGGGTATGATGGGGTGAGACTGAGTGAGGAGGACAGTGGCTTCATGAATGAAAAAAGTGAAAAGTTAATTCCATCTGTTTTTATAACATTTGAAAAAAGCCCTTTGTTTAAATATTCTAGGTTGATATTATTTAACATAGTAATTTATTTTAGTAGTCTAAAAGAGTAGTAGATCACTATTTCATATTGAATATGGATTCACAATATTTAATTTAACCTTCTCCTTATGGTTGGATGCTTAAATATTTCATCTTTGGGTACAATGTTTTTTCATAATTATTATTTTGAATAGTCTGAGTACATTAAAAAATTTAGAAGTTTTATTTGAGATATAGAAATAAATATTTTAAAATAAAGAAACATTACTGAGAAAGTAAAATAAACAGAATGGGACAAAATATTTGACAATCTTATCTGTGGTAAGGATATAGTATCCAGAATATATAAGTTGCACTTACAATTCAACAACAAAAAGACCAAAGGTCAAAAATGGGCAAAGGTCTTGGTTCAGTGATTAAGATTCCATACTTCCAAAGCAGGGGGTGTAGGTTCAATCCCTGGTCAGGGGAACTAAGCTCCCACATGTCTCATGGCTGTGTAGCCAAAAATTAAATTTAAAAAAATAGTTTAAATTTTTTATAAAGTGATCAGAGGTCTTAAGTAGGTATTTCTACAAATAAGATGTACAAATGGCCAATAAACATATGAAAAGAAGCTCAACATCATCAGTCATATATACAGAAATATAAATTTAAAAATGAGACTTCAAGTTTAACAAGACAGCTATAATGAAAAAAAGGAACTAAAAAGCCTCTTGATGAAAGTGAAAGTGGAGAGTGAAAAAGTTGGCTTAAAGCTCAACATTCAGAAAACGAAGTTCATGGCATCTGGTCCCATCAATTCATGGGAAATAGATGGGGAAACAGTGGAAACACTGGCTGACTTTATTTTTTTGGGCTCCAAAATCACTGCAGATGGTGACTGCAGCCATGAAATTAAAAGACACTTACTCCTTGGAAGAAAAGTTATGACCAACCTAGATAGCATATTCAAAAGCAGACATTACTTTGCCAACAAAGGTCCGTCTAGTCAAGGCTATGGTTTTTCCGGTGGTCATGTATGGATGTGAGAGTTGGACTGTGAATAAAGCTGAGCCGCAAAGAATTGATGCTTTTGAACTGTGGTGTTGGAGAAGACTCTTGAGAGTCCCTTGGACTGCAAGGAGATCCAACCAGTCCATTCTGAAGGAGATCAGCCCTGGGATTTCTTTGGAAGGAATGATGCTAAAGCTGAAACTCCAGTACTTTGGCCACCTCATGCGAAGAGTTGACTCATTGGAAAAGACTCAGATGCTGGGAGGGATTGGGGGCAGGAGGACAAGGGGATGACAGAGAATGAGATGGCTGGATGGCATTACTGACTCGATGGACGTTAGTCTGAGTGAACTCCAGGAGTCAGTGATGGACAGGGAGGCCTGGTGTGCTGTGATTCATGGGGTCGCAAAGAGTTGGACATGACTGACCGACTGAACTGATAATGAAAAAATGAGGGGGTGAAGAAGTTGCATTACTTGTGGGAATGTAAAATGACTCAGCCACTGTAGAAAATAGTTTGGCTGTTTCTTATAAAGTTTAACATAGGATTACTGTACCATTTCCAGTTTTGGTTATGTATCCAAAATAAATGAAAACAAATACTCAAAGGAATAGATACATATATATGCATACTTATAATAGCTCTATTAGCAATAGCCAAAAGGTGAAAAGTACCCAAATGTCCATAAAGAAATGACTAGATAAGCAAATTTTAGTATTTACATACAATGTAATATTATCTAGCTGAAAAAAGAATGAATACTGACATGTGATGCCATCTAGATAAACCCTGAAAATACACTAAGTCAAATAAATCAGACACAAAAAGTCACATATTGTGTGATACCATTTACATGAGATATTCAGAATACGTCAATCCACAGAAACAGAAAAGCAGATTGGTGGTAGGTTGAAACAGGCTAGAACAGGGAGAAAAGGAAATGATTGTATAATGGATAAAAAAATTTCCTCTTGGGACAAGAAAAATATTTTGGTGGTGGCCGCATTGTAAATATACCTAATGCTACTGAGCTGCTCCTTTTAAAATGGTTAATTTTGTGTTATAATTTTACTTCAATAAAAAAACAATGAAAATATTTATTGTATCATTGCAATTCAAAATCAGGATAAAAATGAGGTTTGCATATCTATAACAAATTTAAAACTGTTTGTTCTAGTTATGTGAAAAATGCCATTGGTATTTTAATAGTAAGTGCATTGAAACTGAGAATTGCCTTGGCTAGTATGGTCATTTTAACAATATTAACTTTTCCAATCCAAGAACACAGTGAATTTTTCCATCTATTTGTGTTATCTTCAATTTCTTTCATAATTGTCTTAAATTGTTCTTAGGACAAGGCTTTTACAGTGAACAGATTTATTCCTAGGTGTTTTATTCTTCTGATGTGGAGGTAAATGTGATCGTTTCTTTAGTATCTCCTTCTGATAGTTTGTTTTTAGTATGTAGAAACAAAAATAATACCTATATTCCCGAGACAGTACAAGTATAAAATTAGATAATATAATGTAAGAATCTATTATTTCCAGCACAGTGCTAAGGAAATCATAGGGCATCAGTAATAGTTGAAGTAGAAGTTGCTACTCTAAACAAACATGAAAAAAAATCCATTATTTATCTACAGCTTATCATTCTTAACATATTAACATATCTTCTTCTGAATATCTTATATATGGTTATATTTTACATTATTTAAATAACCATGCAAGTTTTATTTTATTTAATTTTCTATTAAAGTATAATCACTACAAAATATTATGTATTAGAGATCTACAATATAGTGATTCACAATTTTTAAAGGTTATACTCTACTTACAGTTATTAGAAAATATTGATTGCATTCTGCATGTTATACAGTGTATCCCGTCGTTTATTTCATACCTGATAGTGTGCACCTCTTATTTCCCTACCCCTATGTTGTCTTTGCCTCCCTCACTGGAAACTACTGGTTCATTCTTTGTATCTGTTGAGTCTGCTGCTTTTGTGTTCTATTTATTAGTTGGTTTTATTTTTTAGATTCTTCATATATGTGATGGGCTTCCCTGGTGGTTCAGCTGGTAAAGAATCCACCTGCAATGCAGGAGACCTCAATTTGATCCCGGATTGGGAAAATCCCCTGGAGAAGGGAATGTATTCTGGTACATTCTCCAGTATTCTGGCCTGGAGAATTCCACTGACTGTATAGTCCATGGGGTCGCAAAGAGTTGGACATGACTGAACGACTTTCACTTTCATATATGTGATACCATGCAGTATTTGTCTTTCTCTGTCTGACTTATTTCACTGAGCATAATGCCTTTCAAGTCTTTCCATGTTGCTTCAAATGGAAAAAATTTCATTTTCAAGTAGATCGGATGATAAGTAGGGCTTGTGGTGGTAAATTTGGGCATGAAATCAGTTCGAATGTCGTAAGTACCCGGAAACTTTTGATCCAAAAGCCATGCATTATCGGCTGAACCAAGGGTCGCCATGCATGCTTGTTTCTTTTTATTTTATTCTTGTCTTACAAACAGAAAGAGCATGGGCTTCAGAGCTAGACAGGTTTGAGAGCAATTGCTGGTTCCACTATTTATAAAATGTATTATTTGGGACTAATTATTTAACCACACTAACCTCTGTTTCCTCTTCTAAGAAGTGCAGATGATAACAGTGGCGGAGCCAGGCTGCCACCAGGCCAGCATCCAGTACTCTGTGTGAGGTGTCTAGAGCCAGGCTGCCACCAGGCCAGCATCCAGTACTCTGTGTGAGGTGTCTAGCCAGGCGCCTGGCATCATCATTGCTAAATAACGGTACTTTGTATTATATTATCATTTAGTTATTATGGCCTGTTCATTGGGGCCTTTGAGGCCTAAGGCTTATGGTCTGGGTACTGATGCTGAGTCTCAGTGAAGACAGCACAGTCAACGGGGGGACTCAAGAACTGAGCCTGATATCAGCTACTGAGTCTGCAACTTGAGTCTCAGCGACCTAGAGACCAGAGTTCAGTATTTTCAGGAAAGAAACTGGAGGGATTTTCTTTTGGATAAACATACCATATCAACACACACACACATACACAGATGCCGATTTTGGAGGTACCTCAAACACATTGTTGAGACCACCAGCAGATAATCACCTATCTGCTGCTGCTGCTGCTAAGTCGCTTCAGTCGTGTCTGACTCTGTGCAACCCCATAGATGGCAGCCCACCAGGCTCCCCTGTCCCTGGGATTCTCCAGGCAAGAACACTGGAGTGGATTGCCATTTCCTTCTCCAATGCATGAAAGTGAAAAGTGAAAGTGAAGTTGCTCAGTCGTGTCCGACTCTTAGCGACCCCATGGACTGCAGCCTACCAGGCTCCTCCATCCATGGGATTTTCCAGGCAAGAGTACTGGAGTGGGGTGCCAGTGCCTTCTCCGAATCACCTATCTAGGCATGTAGAATTTTAATAAGCTTTTTTGAAATGTTAAAATATATTATATTTATTATAAACAAGTTTAAAATACTTGGCAATGAAAATAAAGTTATCTGTAGCCAGAATTAATATGTATCTGATTTAACTACCAACCAACAGAGGATAAGATGGCTGGATGGCATCACTGACTCAATGGACATGAGTCTGAGTAAACTCTGGGAATTGGTGATGGACAGGGAGGCCCAGCGTGCTGCAGTCCATGGGGTCACAAAAAGCTGGACATGACTGAGCGACTAAACTGAACTGAAGCCCCTTCAGAGATCTTTTGTGTAAATCCCTACTATTCTAAATGCAAAACCCTTTTTCTCAACTTAAGTTGTGACTATGCTTGCCTTACTAAGGTTTTTATTATGTTGGTAAGAGATTTTCTAATAATTTTTCTCAAACAATTTACATATTTTAGTAAATCTAATTATGTGCCCTGCAACTTTTAAGAGTTTATTACATTGCATATATCACACCTGTGCAATTTAAACAATTACTTGTGTTCTCTACTAGCACTTAGTGAGACTACTTTGGAAGTTTGTCTCAAATGCTTTTAGGCACTGACTTCTTAATAACTTATATTAATGCCAATTATTTCTAATGAAAATATGAAGATCAGATAATACACATCAAGATTATATACTTGAGCTTGCAATCAAATATCACTGTCCTCCACTACAAAAGAGACTTAATAAAAAAATGCGATGCAGATTCAATGTATATTAACTTCATCAAGGTGTTTGCAAGATCAGTTTGTAATAATGCTGGACAACAGACAGGGCTGCATGATGTATAAAACGTTCCTAATGAGAGGATGGATGGATGGTTTAACCCCATGGTGAGGTATGGTAGCATCATTCCTATTTTATAGTAACGAAAAAAAAAAAAAAAAACTTAACTAATATATGGATATGCCAAGACTGTTCTTACATGTTTACATTTAAGATTATCTTTCATGAAAGGTTTTTGGTCATGTGAATTACAATATTTAAGATAAATTGCATTTTAATGTCCATAAAGGAAATATGGCACAAAGGAACATGGATTTCACTTGCCAAGGACACATGGGATTCATCTTCTCTCAGGCACTGAGTCACTATATTGCTTTTCTGGGCCCTGTAAGAATAAGAGGAGTAGGGCAAAATGGTGACATTATACAAACATTTTGACTCTGGAAAATGGTTGTGCAAAGATATCCCTGAGTGAGTGGTTATCACATAGAGACCAGTCATAGTCTACTTGGGTCCACTTTGTGGTCATTCTTTACTTTCCATCTTTTCCATCCAGCTGTATGATGGTAAGAGTTGGGCTTCCCTGGTACCTCAGCTGGTAAAGAATCCACCTGCAATGCGGGAGACCTGGGTTCTATCACTAGGTTAGGAATATTCCCTGGAGAAGGGCATAGCAACCCACTCCAGTATTCTTACCTGGAGAATTCCCATGGACAGAGGAGCTTGGTGGACTACAGTCCCTGGGGTCACAAAGAGTCAGACACTTTGAGACTAAGGGCTAGTCCTCAAACAAGGGGAGCAGGGGAAAAGGCCTATGATTGTAATGCAAAAGTATGTGAGTCTGAATTCCAGTTTAATCACTTAGAAATTATGCAAATTTTTACTTTTGTGACAACACTCTGGGCTTTACCTTTCTTACCTTTAAACTTGGGATAATATTACCTCCTTGCGTAATACCTAAAAGACTGAGATTAGATTTTGAATCTAACAAAACTAATACAGGGTTCACAGCATATATGCATTCATAAAATTCTAAGTATCAGATCGCTTTCTACTGAGGAAAAGACGTAAGAAAGGATTTGAACCATGGAGAAAAGTTTGAAGTGTAATCTTTATATTAAATGGGTTGGAATGGTGATGACCAAATTCTTTCTATGTACACAAAGTATTAAGACCCTAAAAGGGAGGCTTTAGTAAGGAAATTTATTAACAGTTAAATGATAATTGAGGCAGGCACTGAAGAGAAATGGATGGGATTAAACGTGAAACTGGGTAGGGTGAAGGTATCTAGAGACAGCCTGGTTCCCTAGTACTCCTATCTCACATATTAGAAAATCCAGTGTGGGAGTTGCTAAGTAGCCTTTCCAAGGTCAGAAGGAGTAAGTGTTAGAATGAGGACTGGAGACCAAAGTGGCTTAGAGCATTCTTAGTGCTCTCTCATTAGCCTCTTATTGTTTCTGGGCTTTTCCTTCCCTACCCATGAAGTGAACGGTGGCAGTGGTTTAGTCACTAAGTCCTGTCCGACTCTTGCATGCCCACAGACTGTGGCCTGCCAGGTTCCTCTGTCCAGCTGGTCTTTAAAGACATACCATTCTTTGAATGTCTTGTGATAGTCAATATCTGAGCCAAGGCAGACATAATGCATAATTTAATAGTTTTGAGTTATAAAGCCAAGTTCAAACCCTGCCTATTTCTCTGTAACTCTGGCAAAGTTAGTTAACTTTTAAAAAGTTCAGTTATCTTATATAAAAAACAAAAACAATAAGTGGTATATATACTAGCTAACACTCAGGGTTTACAGTTACTATATATGCAAAGTGTTTAATACTGAGCCAGGCGTAGCAAGCATGGAAAAACAGTAGATCTGATTTTTACAATTATGTTTTGCAATATTCTTATTGATTCTTTACATATTTTTATTTAGAAGCAAAAATATGGAGTTAGTTGCTTAGAAAAGCGCTAAGTGAAACTTTTGCTTCAGGTCAATAACAGCTAGCTCTGGACCATTTTGTAAGCAGTCATACTTAACTTTGAATCCCCAGTGTTGCAGAGAGCCTTTAAGTGTGATTCTGGGGGCTAGCAGAGTGGGAGGAGAGCCCTTCCCACTCTACTCTTCCTGTTTATATGTGTCAAGGAGGCAAGGATCTGGTGTCTGAGAAGCTTTCAGTGAAATTCCCAACCTCAAGATCACCAAAAGTCCTTGACACAGACACCCAGGAGCATCAAAAAGAAATGAAAAAGGTTGCTCAAGCCTGTCTGAAATAACTAAGTACAAGGACCTTGGAGGATTTTTGTGAGCCACTGCAATAGATTTTAGAGAGCTAAATTTGTATTTGTCTTTACATTTTATTGCATTTCCATCTGACCACAGCCCCGACAGATGCTGCTTCAAGCTCCAAATAGTTCAACTAGTGAATCTGAAGAAGGCTCCTGGGATAGGCATCTTTTAACACTCAACTGCTTTTTTTTCACACTCTTTCTCTCTGGCTTCTCAAGGAATCATTTTCTTTTGCACTTGAAGGGGCTTTTGTGAAGTGGCCTGGAAGTAAGATTCTGCATCCATCTCAGCAAAATTAATCCAGGATGAAAATGCCAAAAGGGAACTGCTTGTTTTTATTCTGAACACTCCCTTCAGTGGTCTGAATGCAAAAGCAAAATGCTTCCTGCCAGCCTCTGTAACTCCACAGAGGGCTATCAACACCTTCTTCCAATCTAGGTCTTCATCAAAGCTGATGGAGTCAAGTCCTTAACAAGCAGGGATTTGATCATACAATGAAAAAAAAAAAATGTAGCTGATCTCATCAGTCAATGGCAAAACTACAACTGAAGTCTTTAGAATTTATACAAAGGAATCAAGGACACAGAGGAAAAAATATTCATAAGGTGTTCAAAATGCACGCACTCAAAATGCTTGCAAGGGAGATAAAAGCATTGGTTTTAGGGTCAAATGATGGGGTCTCAGAGGCCACTTTACTAATTTACATTCATGTAGCTTTGGTAACTCATTCTCTGAGCTTCAGTTTACTCATAGCTAAATGGAAATAATATTAAGATGGCAGATGTACAAAGCAGAAAGAGTGAAGAGCAGTGGGGAATGTTTAGCTTGCATGGGGACAGGTTAAAAACAAGGATGCTACATGGAGGCGGCACCTTACTTTAAAAGTTCTTGTGCTGTAACAAATTTTGACATGAATACAAGACCCTGTGTGCCCTTCTCTGTCTTCTTCTTTGCGCTCCAACATCACATTTGCACTGTGCTAAGAGCATTATTTTCCCTGTCTGCCTCCTTGCATTGTATGTGGGGTGGCAGGGGCTATAGCTGATCATGTCTTATCCAGCTTTCTATTTTTGGCATCTGCACAGGGCCTGGAACTGAGTAGCCACTTAACCAAAATTAATTTGGTGTACAGCCTAAAGAAAAAATGTCAAAGGTAGTCACTCAGTTGTGTCCAACTCTTTGTGACCCCTATGGAATGTATAGCCCACCAGGCTCCTCTCTCCATGAAATTCTCCAGGCAAGAATTCTGGAGTGGGTTGCCATTTCCTTTTCCAGACTAAGCATTATATGAATGAATGGATTCTGTCTTGTTAAAGTAAGAGAATATTAGAATTGCAAGAGAGGAGTAGCATCATCTGCTTGACCCTTCTTTTCTACACAGGGTTCCTGCAGCTCAAGGAGTCTGGCCCACATTCACACAGTAATGCAGAGGGAGATACAGAATAAGGATGTTCATCTCTAGCCTTCTGAACACAGGGCCTTCTCTACAGCATTGCACTGCCTCCGTTCATTATGCTTCTGCTGTATTCAGATGTCAGAAAATTGAGGAATCCGGGTATGCACATTTTTTTATAAAGAGTTGGTATGACTGATTTTCTCCTTTTATTTTTTTGTGAAGAAATCTTTATAAAGCAACTGCAACCTTTACAGGTAACTTATATTAGGTGAAGTGGGTTCTGGGAATGTTTAAAATCCTTTGACAGCATATTTTCTGACAAAGCACATGGACCAGGTATCTCACAAAATGCTGATTCCAGACAGAGAGAAGCTAGCATTTTCTAATAAAACCTATAAGAGCATAGAGAAAAGTGTAGCATTGTATTTAGGAACTGGCTGGATTAGCTTCTGATAAATGCATGTTAGAAATCTTCATGGGTTTGTAAAAAATAATTTCACAGCTAATCTTAAGATATGTATGCAGTTGAAAGCGTATGAGCTTCTATTTTCATACTCTGGCATATAAATCAATAAACCTAGATCACACTGATTCAGGATTTGTGATAAGTATGACTGAGGAAAACTGATGTTTACTTTTAAATTATCCTAGAAAAAAAGAGCTATAAAGAAGTTTTCACATGGATTATATTGTCAGAGCAGTGATGAAATTCCTTAGGTGAAACTTTTTGTCCATTTCGCTCTAATATTAGTTTTGAGTGCAGAGCCTCTCCTATTTGAGTTCAGGTCTGTCACTTAGTCATTGTAACTTGGGACAAACGTAGTGGGTTTAATTGAACATTAACTTACTGCTCTGAAGAATGGGAATAATGCTAATGACTTTGCATGTCTCGTAGGATGGCCATGAAAACTGAATGGGAGAATGTCCCTGCATTGTTAAATGAAAACATGCTCCGCTTCAGTGCAGGTTCAGCTATGATGATCACCAGTAATAATGTGACAATGATCACAAATTATTATTCCTGTCAAGAAAATCTAGACATGCCATATGTTTTTTCTTATTTTACGCTTCTGGATTTACTTGAAAATATCAAAACTATAGTTTACAACATATCATTCATTCAAAGCTGGCTGTAATTTATTCTAGCTTACTTCCTAATTAGTAAGGTTTCAGGTTTCCTCACGTCTAAAATGTTCACATATGATCATCTTTGGTGGACTGAATTATCCCCGCTTCTCTACGCTGGGTTATTTTCCCTAATGGAAGATTAGGTGTATGCTTTCATGTACCTCAGAGCAACCATGTGATTTACTTTGCCAATGAAATATGGATAAATGTAACAAATGCCATTTCTAGAAGAAGTTTTGTGTATAAGCTAATGATTTTAGGTGTCCCTTTTCCCACTTCTGCCACCAAATTGCCCAAAACAGGTAGTTTTGTGAGTCTGGATTTCAGAAAGAGAATGGCATAGAATAGGGCCACACATGACCCATAATGAATGTATGATATATGTTAGAAATATATTTTGAAATAATAATTCATGTAGATTTTGAGGTCATTTGTTATCATAGAATAAATTAGCTTGAATTTACTGAACAGCGTAATAGTGAATGGAACTGTTCAACCTGCTCCCTCCGTGAAATATTTCACCATCACCTACGGTATAATGGCTAACCTCCATAGCAAGAGATTTTACAATCCTTTTGCCTGATTCCTGGTAACCCTTCCCCAGCCTCATTGCCTGAATCCCTCACACTCATGCCACAATATCTGGCAGTTTCAGGCTGCTTCTGGTTGTCAGAAAGCTTCACATTGTAAATGCTTCCACGTGTGAACCTTACTTCCTCTGATCCTAGAAGATTCTCATTTTCTTGAAAACTCTAGCTCTAACCATTCTTTTTTCCAAGTAGTTGGACTTTGTATTCCTGATCCTGTCAGACATAAATAATCAATCCCCAAAGTCCTCTGTTTCCATGTTTCCTTCTATAAATAATCTTAGCACAAGATATCAAGTGTAATTATTTCACTTTAGGGGAGTAGGTCCAAGATCATATTTACTTCTCTTTTCCTGAGGATACCTGGTACAATGCAGATATTCAGTAAATGTTGATATGCATTTCCTTCATTTATTTTAAAGTGAGACAAATTAAAACACAAACTATACGTTGGAAATGGAGGGTCACATGTTGTGGCTTGAGGAGATTCACACTTCTTAAGTGTCAGTTTCTCTTGCAAAAAATGGCATTTATTGTTGTATCAGAAAATGCTCTGAAATTATGTGAGACATTAAAAGTATAAATTATTAATCATCTTTAATGTGATTTACACACATTTTTTATTAGCTCTTCCTAAGTTTGAACTGGACAAGTATGACTAGGGATTTTATGATCAGAAATCTTTCAAAAAGAAAGTCGTCTCATTTGAAAATCAATGTGTCAGAATGTAGTGAAAAAATTCTAACCTTTTCAATTTTATCTATTTTAGTTCAGTGACATACTCCTACCCTTGTAATATTCTCCTTAACCCTGTACTTTCACAAACAACTCTCTAGAGTTAAATTAGTCACATACTGGAGGGTAAAGGCAAGAGCTGTCCAAGTCACAGGCTTGTTGGGAACCTGCAGGCAAGGATTACTTTTCAAACTCCAAGGAGAGGCCCCACCTAAAATAAAACTGCTACCACTACATATACTTTAAACACCTATATGAATGACTGGCATTGTAATGCCTGCTTTAGAGATAAGGGAACTGAGGCCCAGCTTGCTGACCAGGTACTCAACACAGTGAGATGGGCAACATTGCAAGCTAGGTGCCAGACATGTGAGATCAAAAGAATGACACTGAGCTTGGAGCTTGGAAACTTCCAGTCCAGTGGGGAGAGTGCCTTATAGAGTAAGAAAAGTATGTTTTGCTCAGACTTGTAATGGAGATAAGCATCAGGTGGTGGAGGGCCAGAGCACAGACAGCAAGTTATTCTGCCTGAATTTGGGGTAGAAAGAGGGAGAGGAGTGGATGGGGTAAAGATAAAGGAAGGTGATGTTGGACTGAACTTTGAAGGATGACCAGTACCATATGGAAATGGCAGAAGACACAGCAAGAGGATTTAAAAACACACAGTGCTGTGGGGAACAATGAGTGACTTATTTCTGAAGGAAGGTGGAACATACATTGACGAGTAATCAAAAATATGGTTCCTGGTTGCACACTTTTTTTATTCTTTTTACCAACTTCTTTTGTATGTGAGTGATAAGAATGTTTAAGATCTATTCTCTTAACAACTTTCAAGTATACAGCAGAGTACCATTAACTGTAGTCATGACAGTTACTACACATTTGATCCCCAGAAGTTCATCTCATGATTGATCCCCTGTACCCTCTGACCAACCTCCCCGACTCCCCACTCCCTGTGACCTTCCATTCTACTCTCTCTTTCTATGAATCTAGCCTTTTACTTTCCATGTATAAGTGAGATGATACAGTATATGTCTTGCTCTGACTTATTTCACTTAGCATAATGCCCTCAAAGTTCATCCATGTTGCTGCAAATATCAGGATTTCCTTCTGTTTTATAATTGGATATTACTATATTATATATATGTATATATATATATATTTTCATATTTTTCTATCCTTTCATCTGACCAACAGGCAGATTGTTTGCATGTTTTGTCTATGGTAAATAATGCTACAGTGAACACCTGGGATGCAAACAGAGATTTCACATTATGGTTGCCATTATCTTCATTACCTCCACCATAATTTGGCCTCAGGTCAAACAACAGGGAGAGAACATAGACCTGCCCATCAACAGAAAATTGGATTGAAGCTTTACTGAGCATGGCCTGCCATCAGAAAAAGACCCAGTTTCCCCCTCAGTCAGTCTCTCCCATCAGGAAGCTTCCATAAGCTTCTTATCCTTCTCCATCAGAGGGCAGACAGAATGAAAACCACAATCACAGAAAACTAACCAATCTGATCACATGGACCACAGCTTGTCTAACTGAATGAAACTATGAGCCATGCTGTGTAGGGCCACCCAAGATGGATGTGTCATGGTGGAGAGATCTGACAAAACTGGAAAGTGAAAATGAAAATAAAAGTCACTCAGTCATGTCCAACTCTTTGTGACCCAATGGACTATACAGTCCATGGAATTCTCCAGGCAAGAATACTGGAGTGGGTAGCCTTTCCTTTCTCAAAGGATCTTCCCAACCCAGGGATCGAACCCAGATCTCCTACATTGCAGGCAGATTCTTTCCCAGTAGAGCCACAAGGCAAGTCCCAAACTGGAAAGACAAAAACTGGAAAGGGAAGACCAAACTGGAAAGGAAATAGCAAACCACTTCAGTATTCTTGCCTTGAGAACACCATGAACAGTATGAAAAGGCAAAATGATAGGATACTGAAAAAGGAACTCCCCAGGTCAGTAGGTGCCCAATATGCTACTGGAGATCAGTGGAGAGATAATTTCACAAAGAATTAAGAGACGGAGCAAAAGCAAAAACAACACACAGTTGTGGATGTGACTGGTGATGGAAGTAAAGTTTGATGCTGTGAAGAGCAGTATTAAATAGGAACCTGGAACATTAGATCCATGAATCAAGGCAAATTGGAAGTGGTCAAACAGGAGATGGCAAGAGTGAATGTCAACATTCTAGGAATCAGCAAACTAAAATGGACTGGAATGGGTGAATCTAACTCAGATGACCATTATATCTACCACTGTGGGCAAGAATCCCTTAGAAGAAATGGAGAGGTCATCATAGTCAACAAGAGAGCCTGAAATGCAGTACTTGGATGCAATCTCAAAAATGACAGAACGATCTCTGTTCATTTCCAAGGCAAACCATTCAATATCACGGTAATCCAAGTCTATGCCCCAACCAGTAATGCTGAAGAAGCTGAAGTTGACCATTTATATGAAGACATACAAGACCTGCTAGAACTAATACCAAAAAAGATGGCCTTTTCATTATAGGGTACTGGAATGCAAAAGTAGGAAGGCAAGAGATACTTGGAGTAACAGGCAAGTTTGGCCTTGGAGTACAAAATGAAGTAGGCCAAAGGCTAACAGAGTTTTGCCAAGAGAACGCACTGGTCATAGCAAACACCCTCTTCCAGCAACACAAGAGAAGACTCTACACATGAACATCACCAGATGGCCAACACCAAAAGCAGATTGATTATATTCTCTGCAGCCAAAAATGGAGAAGGTCTATACAGTCATCAAAAACAAGACCAGGCGCTGACTGTGGCTCAGATCATGAACTCCTTATTGCCAAACTCAGACTGAAATTGAAGAAAGTAGAGAAAACCACTAGACCATTCAGGTATGACCTAAATCAAATCCCTTATGATTATACAGTGGAAGTGACAAATAGATTCAGGGGATTAGATCTCATAGAGTACCTGAAGAACTATGGACAGAGTTTCATGACATTATACAGGAGGCCGTGATCAAAACCATCCCCAAGAAAAAGAAATGCAAAAAGGCAAAATGGTTGTCTGAGAAGGCTTTAGGAATAGCTGAGAAAAGAAGAGAAGCCAAAGGCAATGGAGAAAAGGAAAGATATACCCATATGAATGCAGAGTTCCAAAGAATAGCAAGGAGAGATAAGAAAGTCTTCTTCAGTGATCAGTGCAAAGAAATAGAGGAAAACAATAGAATGGGAAAGACTAGACATCTCACCAAGAAAATTAGACATATCAAGGGAACATTTCATGCAAAGATGGGCTCAATAAAGGACAGAAATTGTCTGAACATAACAGAAGTAGAAGATATTAAGAATAGGTGGCAAGAATATACAGAAGAACTATACAAAAAAGATCTTCATGACCCAGATAATCACAATTGGGTGATTACTCACCTAGAGCCAGTCATCCTGGAATGTGAAGTCAAGTGGGCCTTAGGAAGCATCACTACAAACAAAGCTAGTGGAGCTATTTCAGTTGAGCTATTTCAAATCCTAAAAGATGGTGCTGTGAAAGTGCTGCACTCAATATGCCAGCAAATTTGGAAAACTCAGCAGTGGCCACAGGACTGGAAACGTCAGTTTTCATTCCAATCCCAAAGAAAGGCAATGCCAAAGAATGTTCAAACTATTGCACAATTGCACTCATCTCACACGCTAGTAAAGTAATGCTCAAAATTCTCCAAGCCAGGCTTTAACAGTACATGAACCTGAACTTCCAGAGGTTCAATCTGGATTTAGAAAAGGTGAGAGAACAAGAGATCAAATTGCCAACATCCATTGGATCATTGAAAAAGTAAGAGAGTTCCCGAAAAATATCTACTTCTGCTTTATTGACTATGCCAAAGCATTTGACTGTGTGGATCACAAAATGTGGAAAATTCTTCAAGAGATGGGAATACAAGACCACCTTATCTGCCTCCTGAGAAATCTATATGCAGGTCAAGAAGCAAGAGTTAGAACTGGATATGGAACAACAGACTGGTTCCAAATCGGGAAAGGAGTACATCAAGGCTGTATATTGTCACCCTGTTTATTTAACCTATATGTAGATTACATCACAAGGAAGCCAGGCTGGATGAAGCACAAGCTGGAATCAAGATTGCTTGAGAAATACAAATAACCTCAGATATGCAGATGGCACCACCCTTATGGCAGAAAATGAAGAAGAACTAAAAAGCCTCTTGATGAAAGTGAAAGAGGAGAGTGAAAAAGGTGGCTTAAAACTCAACATTCAAAAACTAAGATCATGGCATCCGTTCCCATTACTTCATGGTAAATAGATGGGGAAACAATGGAAACAGTGAGAGACTTTTTTTTGAACTCCAAAATCACTGCAAATGGTGATTGCAGCCATGAAATTAAAAGACACTTGTTCCTTGGAAGAAAAGCTATGACCAACCTAGACAGCATATAAAAAGCAGAGACATAACTTTGCCAACAAAGGTCTGTCTAGTCAAAGCTTTGGTTTTTCCAGTAGTCATGTATGGATGTGAGAGTTGGACTATAAAGAAAGCTGAGTGCCTTAGAATTGATGCTTTTGAACTGTGGTGTTGGAGAAGATTCTTGAGAGTCCCTTGGACTGCAAGGAGATCCACCCAGTCCATCCTAAAGGAGATCAGTCCTGAATATCATTGGAAGGACTGATGCTGAAGCTGAAACTCCAATACTCTGGCCACCTGATGTGAAGAACTGACTCATTGGAAAAGACTGTGATGCTGGGCAAGATTGAAGACAGGAGGAGAAGGGGAAGACAGAAGATGGGATGGTTGGATAGTATCACTGACTCAATGGACATGAGTTTGAGTAAGCTCCAGGAGTTGGTGATGAATTGGGAAATGTGGCGTGCTGCAGTCCACGGGGTTGCAAAGAGTTAGACACGACTGAGTGATTGCACTGAATTGAATGTTTGAATCCAATCTAAGTAGCCTTTCTAAACAACATCTCTATCATGATGGATTAACTTGGCCAGGAGGTACAGACTTATGAAAAGGACATTCTCATCCCTTAAAGGATAAGGGCAGTCAAGAGGAAACCAGTCTAAAATTCTGTGGAACCAGGCCTCCATTGTCCATCCAAGCCAGTTACCAAAGGAACCAAAATTGCCTTGGTCTCCAGGCATCTTAATCATATACACAGCCAGACACACAGAGACCACATTGTCTAGCTAAGTGACCATAGACCACTGGATGGGCTATCACATGACATGCTGAATTTAATTTATTTAAAAAAATTTAATGGAAAATATTTACAATATAATCTTTTTAAAATATGGAAATAAAATTGTAAGCTATATGATTTCAACCTATGAAAACCAGGCATAACCTTAAAACAGTTTTAAAAATTAGAAGGAAATATATTAACATTGCAAAAGTTGATTATCTCTGCATGGTAGTTCTCTGATTTTTTATTTTATTTCCTGATAAGCATGCCCTCAATGATTTTTTTCTAGAATGGGTATGTAGATTTATAATCACACATATAGAAAATACACATTGCTAAAAGTGAACCTATAAAATAACACAGATGAGCATCACAGCTTGTGTTTGGTAAGATTACTTTTGTTTACAGTAGGTAATGCAGTCCACTCACCAGATTTAAACATTCTCATTGGAAATAAGTGAATCTTATTATCAAGAGTGCTTCATGAAATGGTTATGATTTAACTTGATCAACCGTTCTACTTTAAGAACTGCCTTAATGCCTTAAACAAGGCAGGACTTGGTTGACCTTTTATATAGGATTAAAGCACCCTATAATTAACTTTTTTATATACTGAGTTAAAACTTGATGAAAACGTGAGGTGAAATGCCAAGACTTAATTTGCAGACTCCTTTCCTTTTTCACATCATGAGCTGCTAAGGGTTAGTTTACTGCTCTTTTTCCTCTCAGGCACATTTTTCTGATCAGACTACGATTTGCTAAATCCATCCAGGTAGCCCATTCAGAAAGAGAACACAGGAAAAGAACACAGAGATGTGGAACCAAGAAAGAAAGGGTGGAATTCAAGCTTCTGGAGATGGCAAATGCCTGGGAACTCTGACTTGGGAGTCAAACCAAATTAAACTCTAATCTCAGCCCTTAGTGTAATTGTAGGCATATCACTTAATCTTTAAACCCCAATTCGTATTCTCTTAAAAAGGGAACAATGATAAGTGTGTATGTGTGTGTGTGAGTGAGCTCAGTTGCTCAGTTGTGTCTGACTGTTTGCAACCCCATCAGCTGTAGCCTGCCATGCTCCTCTGTCCATGGAATATTCCAAACAAGAATACTATAGTGGTTGCCATTTCCTACTCTAGGGAACCTTCCCAACCTAAGGATCGAATCTGCATCTCCTTGCATCTCCTGCATTAGCAAGAAGATTCTTTATCACCGTGCCACCTGGGAAGCCCCCAATTAATAATAAGTGTACCTTAGAGAATTATCTGAAGACTGAACAGGCCAGTATTCATAAAATATAACTGGCACATTCTTAAGGGCACAGCAAAAATTAATTGTTGATTTGTTGAAGACTCTTGATGTGTGGCTCATGATTGTGCCTCCAACTTCACGTCACACATTTTTCAGCATTATCACTCTTCCCACTTCCGGTACCTTTAGTCTAAGTCACCAGAAATGCTTGCCATTTCTTAAACATCTTACTATTTCCCACCTACCGCCAAAGCTATTGTTTTCTTGCAAAATCCAATCTCCTTTTCTTATACAACAGTATAATTTTCACTTGACACACTGTCTTTAGGAACATACACCACAAACCCCAGCCTCCTTTGCAGTTACGCCCCTAGCTTTTGGAAAATTAGATATACAATGATTCTGTAGAATCTTAATGCAGAATTTGGACACATCCTTTGCCCCTGTTTTTCTTCTTTCCTTTATCCTGCTATCAAAATAAAGATATGAACTTGGACCAAGAGATGAGGGTCATGCCCAGAGGTAGTAAAAAAGTGAGTTAGAAAAAGCCTCAATCCCCAAGGACTAAGCTGGTTCTGGAACAGTCTTTGAGAAAATAAATAAACATCTGTCTTGCTTAATCCACTATCACTTGATGCTCCCCTGGTACTTATAGGCAAACTTAATTCTACCTGAGAGTGCCAAGCTCTTCACATATGAAAATGCTACATAAATGCTATTTCTTGCACCTATTTTTCATAGAAGTTGTCGACTGCTTTCCATAAACATGCAACCTCCTCCAGGAGTCCTTCCCAGATTCCACAGGCAACTCTCGGCATGTACGGCGTCCCTACCATGGCATTGTTCACCATGCATTGTAATGATCACTTTTCTTGACTATTTCCCTTTCTACACTGTGAGATCCTTAGGGGCTAACTGTTGTTTCTTACTTATTTCTTGATTACGCATGCTCTCTGGAAAGTTCGATCCAGACAGGTACTAGAAACATGTTCAATAAATAAATAAGTAGATGAATGAATGACTGGTTGGGAAAAAAAATAAATCCATATAAATTTCTCCATTACTAGTCAGCCAAGGTCCTCACATCACTCAATTTTCTTCTCATCTACTTACCACCACCACCCACCCCCACCTCCCAGCCATAGAAAGGAGTTGCTTCAAGCAGTGAGTTACAATTGCCTTCAGACTTCCTTAGTCACATCAGAATGCCCTCTTTCAAGGTTCACAGTAAATTCCTATTGATTTTTTTCTAACCAGAAATCTCGGATTCACTGATGTGACTGCAAAGGAAAGTAGGAGGAACAGTATGAAATTCATTCCCTACCTAAATCTTCATTACCTTCTGCTGTTCTTGTTCCAAGAAGATTCAATTACGTATTACACTCATAAGTTCTTTTTTTTTAACCTTAGGGCTGCTTATGAAAAATTAAACTAGTTACATAAAAGAGATTATATTGCTCTTCTTCCACATCTCAGTGGGGAAAAAAAAATGAATCATCAGAAACTAGAATAGACCAATACAAGTTATTTTGATTTAAACCTCAGATTAGTTCACTGGTGGGGTTTATGTGCTAGTCTATTGCTACTACAAATTTTCCTAAAATATCAATACAAAAATGTGATTAGATCTTCTTTCAAGGTTTTATTTCCTCCAATCTACAGAATATAAATTGCTTTCTAAAGACTCTCTTTACCTTACTGAATAATCCATATTGCTTAAATTTTTATATGTGGTAAATACAGCCCTGGCTACATTATCATAGCTCAGACATGTTTAAATTCAGATTCAATTGGCTCCAATTATGGTGACTTCAGCCAATCGAAAAGGGATTTTAATCTGAAATATATGTTTTCAATGGTTCAGAGGATTTTAGAATTTTGAACTCTGCTTTCTCAGTTAGCTTCTTTAAGTGATATGGAAACAAGTAAGGAGAACAGAGGCTCACCTTGATTACAGCATAACTCAAACTTAACTACTGGTAAAGATGATTCACAAAGCCTTCAAGCAATTTGAGCTATAAAGTATGTAAACTCTTTATAGACCAGGGCCCAATCTATCCATATCATTTTATACTTGAGGGACTTCCTATTCCATTCAGTTCAATTTAACAACTTTTTGAGTGCCTACTAGGGGCCAGTCACTGCCTGGTAGTGGGAGGAATTGTCTCAGGTAAACAGTGCAGCTCGGTAGATAATTACAACAGTCTAGCAACTTAGTCCATGGGGTCGCTAAGAGTCGGACAAGACCGAGCGACTTCACTTTCACTTTTCTCTTTCATGCATTGGAGAGGGAAATGGCAACCCACTCCAGTGTTCTTGCCTGGAGAATCCCAGGGATGGGGGAGCCTGTTGGGCTGCTGTCTATGGGGTAACACAGAGTCGGACACGACTGAAGCAACTTAGCAGCAGCAGCAGCAACTTACAAAAGGAAAAGCACAGAAATTAATGAGCAGCAGGTAAGAGGCAACTAGCCCAGGTGTGGCTGAATACATGTATCCTTTCCAGAAGACCTGATATCTATATTGAAATTGTAAAGACACGTTGTGATTATTCATGTACAATGGTGAAGGGGGAAGGTATTCCACACAGAAGAGATATTGGGAGGAAAGAGATGAAGCAGGAGAGGTAGGAACTGGCTAAATTATCCACCATCTCTTCTACTTCATAATTTTGGGCCTGGATCAGCTGAGTACACAGATCTCCTGTGGACTGAGGAGCAGGAATCATTTTCTGTCCCAGCCTGAGAGGGAACACAGAATAGTATAGTGAGTAGGTATACAGGCTCTATAATCAGGCCATCAGGGTTTGAAAACCAGCCCAACTATTTCAGTCACTTATCCACATATTTATTATTTAATCAAGAGTCATTTATTGATAGAGAAGGAAATGGCAACCCACTCCAGTATTCTTGCCTGGAAAATCCCATGGACAGAGGAGCCTGATGGGCTACAGTCCATGGGGTCGCAAGGGTCAAACTTAGCGACTAAACCACCATTTATTGAATGTTCACTGTGTGCCAGGAATTGTTCAAGCACTTGGAATACCACCAGGAACAACACTGACAAAACTCCTGCCCTCATGAAGCTTATAGTCTACTGCTGCTGCTGCTGAGTTGCTTCAGTCGTGTCTGACTCTGTGCGACCCCATAGAAGGCAGCCCACCAGGCTCCGCCGTCACTGGGACTCTAGATAAAAAACATAAATAAACAGATTATTTGATACTTTAGAGCAGTTTATAAGTGGGAGTGCCATGGAGGAGGGAGCTGGTATTGTAATTTTAAGTGGCGTGGTTAGAGTGGGCTTCAATGAGCAGGTGACATCATGAGCAAAGACTAGAAAGAGATGAAGGAATTCATTTCTTAAGGTGAAACCGTGTCCTGCTTTAACTGTTGGCAAGCTCACATCTCTGCTTCAGTTTGTCTATCTGCAAAATGAGAATAATTGTAAAAATGAAGTCATAAGGTTGTCATAATAATTAAATGAGTTAATACACGTAACTTTGACTGGAGTAGTGTTTGAAACAGATAAGGATTTTTCTAAGTACTTGAGGCTATAATTGTTGTTATTGTTTAAATTGGGTCCTTTATGCTCCATGGCCCACCCCCTCCTTTCAGAAAGTCTGCAAAAAGTCATTCCTGCTGTCTCTCTTTCCCTCCCTCTCATTGGCCTAATATGACACTAAATATTATTTGGTATCTAAAGGATGTCCTCCGTCTCTGCCCTCCTGCCTTCTCCACTGCCAGGATCCTAATCCAAGGTGATGGAGATTACACAAAAGCCTCCCAAGTTGTTGCCTTTTCTGTTCTATTTCAGTCCATCCTCAACTCAGCTCTTGTTTTAGCATAAATCAGATCACGTTACATTCCCGCGTAAACCTCCAATATCTTTCCATTGTACTACTAATAAAATTTGAATCCATTCTCCCAATCTACACAGCAATAGAGTACAGAGCTGGTTTGGCTCAGTCCTTCCTTGGCTCTTCTGCACTGGTCAAACTGACTTTCTCATGGTGACCTGCAGAACTTGAGCTTGTTCCCGCCCTTGGGAATGTCTTCTTATTCTTCCCACAACCTAAAGTGGCCTCCCTACTCAAGTGGCCCTTGCTTAGGTGGTTCTTACTTGTGATTCAAGTGTCAGCTTCAAAGTCATCTCCTCATAGAGACTTTCAGGAGCCACTCAATCCAGGGTTGATGTCCAGTCACTCTCCAACATATTAGCCTGCACTGTTTCTTGAAGGCGTTACTTTTCTGTTTAGTATTTGTATCTGTATCTGTCTCTTGGCTACCTGAAAGCAAGAGCACACATCTTTTTTGCCTTGCTCACCCTTGTTTCCCCAGGGCCTAGTACTGCAACGAATCCTTTTAAATGAATCAATGAATGGATGAGCAGCCTTGTCTTGGATGAAGTTTCAGAGATGAGTAAGACATTGAATTTTCTGTACATCAGAGTCTACCCAGGAACGAATGCTGGTTGTTATTGCCAAGATGAATAGGGAAGCCTAATACACCAGTTGCAGTCTCTTCAGACGCCTTTGATTTCTGCTGTTTTGTGAACTCGGAGAAGGCAATGGCACCCCACTCCAGTACTCTTGCCTGGAAAATCCCATGGATGGAGGAGCCTGGTAGGCTGCAGTCCATGGGGTCGCTAAGAGTCGGACACGACTGAGTGACTTCACTTTCACTTTTCACTTTCCTGCATTGGAGAAGGAAATGGCAACCCACTCCAGTGTTCTTGCCTGGAGAATCCCAGGGACAGGGGAGCCTGGTGGGCCGCCGTCTATGGGATCGCACAGAGTTGGACACGACTGAAGTGACTTAGTAGCAGTAGCAGCATTCTATGAACTGCTGAGGACCATTTTGTACATTGAACTATGTAACCATTTCCTTTGTTCTGTTGATACTACCTCATTATTTTCACACATGTTTATGATACATTTTCTTACTTTATCTGACTGGAAAACTCCAAGTATTACTTAAGAACCAACTTATGCATCACCTACTATAAAATTATTTTTCTGAACTACCTGTTCTGTGCCAACTTTGAAATTCCTACAAACCTCAGTTTTGGTATTTGTCCTGTTGGGTTGCAACTCTTTATCTACAGATATTTCTTCCCCATACAATATGAGGATTCTTTGAGAGCAAGGAAAATATAATAATCTTTGTACCAAAACACTTCATGCATAATAGGTGCTCAGTGCTTAGTGGGTAAGTTGATGAGGGACAGGTTATCTTCTATTCATCAGACATACCAGATGGTGTTGTAACAATTGTGCTGATGTGATCAGCAGTCTAAACCCAGAATCTGAAGTTTCAACTGGTACACCCTTTTTGAAAGAGGATCCATGTATTCATATTTGTGGTAGATTGGTTTTAATAGAATTTTGATGCAGGAATGGGCTTAATAGTATGAGCTGTAAAAATTGAGCTCATATTTAATCTTCAAATGGAGTTCTGTCCATTTAATTGTCAAATCAATAAATGAACTGAATTGCCTCAGGAAAATTGCAATTCATCCTAAAGCTGAAATTAAATATTATAGAATAAAAGATAGCTTTGTGTCACAAATGTCTATATCTGATGTAGATAAAGACACATAAATCTCTCTCTCAATCCTTTAAATGGGTCATAAAATATGCAGTTCAAACACAACTAACACAAATGGGCCAAAATGTATAAATAGTTTGTAATATAATCTTAAAAACATCTTTTTAAGGTTATTTATGGGCAAGGATAAACTCAGTTTTGCAGAAGATAAAGCAAAGCATAAATGATGCCAGTACTCATCATGTTATACTTTCATTCAATTAAACCAAAGGTCTTTACAAAAAGACTTTAAGGTGATTTACAAAAGTCATAGTAGTAAAAAGAAACATATCAGATATAATTACAAAAGTTAGAATTATGGATTTTTTAAAAGAAGCAACTTTAGCTGTTTTGAAATTGTCACTGGAGCTCTGAGCTAAATTTTTTTTTTTTTAATTCGGTTTGTGTTTTCTGTCAGCAATGACAAAAAGAGAAGCACAATATTATACATATCTCTACCAGTAAAGAGGATTTTCAGGTCTGAGAAAATACATGGCTTTCCTAATATTAATAGGAAACCTAATATTAATTAGGTGTTCCTAATATTCTAAGAAAAACTTACCACCTACAGAATTTAACATGAGATCATGTACCCTAGTATACAATGTTTTTGGAATCAATTAATACAATTTGCATAGTAGCAATAATATTAATATTAATATTGGGAGGCTTTCCTCACAGCTCAGGTGGTAAAGAATCTGCCTGCAATGCTGGAGACCTGGGTTCGATTCCTGTGTCGGGAAGATCTCCTGGAGAAGGAAATGGCAACCCACTCCTGTATTCTTGCCTGGACAATCCCATGGACAAATGAGCCTAGCAGGCTATAGTTCATGGGGTCACAAGAGTCCGACACGACTTAGCGACTAAACCACCACCACCAATTATATTAACGCTACCAATAATAATCAGAGTAAGAATACAGACTAGATATTCATGGAATATCCAGCATATGCCACACTGTATTTTAAGAATCTTATGGAAACCACTGCTTTCCTATAATTTCAAGATCACTGTTTTGTAAATGAGAAGTTTTCAAGATAACACCATTAACAAGATTTTTCTGTTTTACTTCAAGATTCATATATTTCCCCCCATGATATTTCTATAAAAAATGCAGAAATGGTAATATTCCAGGTTGAAAAATTAACATAAAAGTTATTTGTTAAAAAGCATATTGCTTTCTGCTGGTTTAAGCTGATATAAGAAGAAAACTTAAGACTCCTTTAGGAGTAGATGGATAATATTCACTAAAACACTATTCTTCTTTGCTTTTATAAGTAGCTGAGTAAGCAGGTAGTTTGTATTTATACTCTGACAAGATCATGGAATACCAACATACAAAGTCCAATTCAGTGGTGCTGAACAACCACTCTGCTAGGTGCTTATGTCTCACTCGAGCTTACTATAAAGGGTCATTATCTATGCTCCTACTCATCATTTGCTAATACTTGGTGAAAATAATATCTACTATAGTATAAGTATTGTACTGAGTATGTAACTCTGTATAAAAATGCAAGTGGAAGAGTCAGCATTCATTATGAGTTGAAAATCCTACCCAATAATCTGACCACACATCTCTATAACTTGTATGTACACTGGGAGGTTTAGCGTCTATTGGAAATATTTAACAGAGTTTTATATTAATAATTTACAAGTTTTTGCATAAGCACACAGAAATAGATACATAAATTAATATAACTTAATTCAAACTTCTATCATTCATGCTCCTCAAACCGTGAAGTATCACAATTGCCAAATCAAAGCCAATTGTTCTCACATGCACTGGCATAAGACAAGTGACAATTATCTTCATTTGGAAAAGATAACTTGATGACATTTAATGCAACAATTAGCATATTCCCAAGCAATAAAAGGATAATATGAGATCACAGATAATTCCCTAGTTTATTTCTTTGTCCATCCACAACAATCTACAATCAATGCCCTCTACAACAGAAACTCAAAAATTTTCTAGCTAGAAAACAAATGTTAAATTGGATAGAAATTGTACTTCAAACATCATCTACTCCAGAATGTTACAATTTGTGAAAATTGCTTTGGAGCTTTTACCTCTGGGTGTGAAAAGGAAATGTCTCGTTATAATCAGTCACAGGAATGTACTTCTATCCAGCATTATGGCACTTCCTCTCACAGGGAGATTTTGGAACAGGTAAGGTAAACTTCCTGAATGCAATTATCCAGCATTAAAGAGCATTATTATCAATATTTTATCCTCACCTGAATAAGCACAAAGGTAAGAATCATGCTACCTAAATTGCCAGAGTCAGTCCTTTGCACTTCTCTTTTGCTTACCTGATGTGTGGCTTTGGAATTTAAGCCTAATTGTCCTCAGTTGGAAGTAAATAGCAAATTCTTCCAAGCAGGCAGTAACACTCGAGAGTTATAAATGCCTAGAGCTTGCAGTCGCCAGCACCTGCTGTTCCCCACAGTAACTCTGTAATGGGTAGTTCCTTCAGAAGACTAGTATGCTGGTTGTATTCTCAAAACATGATTTTTTTTTAATTTATTTATCCAAAAAGGACTAGGTGATACTGAGTTGCTATTATACATAGATCAGCAGAAAGGTTATTTCATAGCAGGGATTTATTTTATGCTGTCAGAAAGAAAGAATACTCTAAATAAATTGAAACCAGACTTTATTGGTTTCTCCCTTCCAAGAAGAGGAAATTATTTTGCTGGGGTGATGTAGAATCATGAACACAGTGTTATTACTCCTCTGGATGCTTTGTTTAGTAGACAAGGAAAGGAATGAAATTAACATTTATTGAGTTCCTATAGAGAAGCATGGTACTGTACTTGGCGTCTCTGTGGGTGATATTTCATTGCAATTCTATAGGAACACCAAGAGGTAGGCGTCATAATTCTATTTTTCCAGAAAAAAATAAGAGTAGCATTTGACATTTACTGAGGGCCTACTATGTGCAGGCCAGTCATATCAGTCAATATGTCAGATTCTTCTCCTGAACAACCATGATGATCCTTATAACAATCCATTCAGCAGACAGTAGGTGGGAACAACAGTAAAATGTCCATGAAGAATATGGAGGTAAATGAAACAAACTGACCAATGTGAATTATCTAGTAAAATTCATATGCTTTTTATAATTAACTTTTTGTGTAAGGATATATCTAAGGTCACTCTTAATTCCAAATAATTTAGGAATAATTTCGGAGACCTAGGTAAGTGACAGTTTTAATTCAATTAGCAGAAACCAAATAAATTTCAGTATAACCTAATTAAAATCTGTATAAACAACTACAAATTGGCTAATCTAGAGTAGAACCAAAATGTAAAGAACAGGTATAATTTTGCTATTTGACAGAGTGGTCTATGGTTTCAGAAATTCCAGTATGTCTCCCAGAAGAGAGGAAGTTTCCAAGAGCACATGTGAAAATCACTGAAATTGAGATTAAAAAGAAAAAAAAAGTGTCAAAGGTTTTCACTATTCAAGGAATATGAATACAAACACCTCTGCTTCCATGACAAGCGTACTTATCAAAGGTTTAGGCACCCTCAAGGTCATCAACTCATCTTCAGAGGAGAAAAGAACAGATTTCCTTAACATTAAATAAGACTTCTGAGTCCTCAGTTTTGGCTTTCCAGCCAATATTCTGGATAAATATTCAGGACGATAACATCCTGGGGTCAGAGTCTGGACAATGTCCCCAAAAGGCAGCATTTCCGTCTAAAGCGTGATTTACAATTTTCATCACAAATTAATAACTGATTATTTCTTCTCTCTCTCTCTCTCACCGCCTCTCCTTCTCTCATAAACACACACACACACACACACACACACTCTCCTCATAGACCTCTGTCTCCTAGAGTAATGAAAACATTACAAATGTGCCCAAAAGTTTGAATTCTGGGTCAGCCATAACACTGTCACCAGACCTCAGATGAAGACAAATCCCCTAGAAGTCAGCGTCTCCTTGGTTTCCTACCAAATGGCCCACTTTGTCCGTGCTAAGAGGACCATGGTAGTTTTCTGGTAAGGGGTGTGTGTTGAAAGGGATGACGGGTGCCTGCCTAGGTCCCATGTGGCAAACCTTGATTAGTGCAAACCAATCACAGTAACTCCACTCCCCTTGACTAGTGATTGCCTTAGTCCTGGCAGGGAGATGCAAATCTGATGCTTCCAGCCAGCTTTTGTGAGAATAAGTCTGGTAGGGGTTTTGTGCAAGCTCTGCCTGCTTTCCTCAAAAGGTACACCAAACATCCTTTTGTTCTCTACCTGTGGTCAATGTCCAATGATCATCATCTCGGGAACATCTGCTTTGTATCCATGAGGGCAGCTGTAGGGAAAGGACTAGAAAAATAAACTGAGCAATGATATACAGAAAGACACAGTGAACAAACCCTCCCATCCACGTCTTGTTATGTGAGCTAATAAATTTCCAATTGTTTTATTTTATTGGGCTTATCTGCTGCCTCATGCTACCATGTGTGTGACTCTGTGATCAGTCATTTCGGACTCTTTGTGACCCCATGGACTGTAGCCCACCAGTCTCCTCTGTCCATGGAAGTTTTTAGTCAAGAATGCAACCAACTTATTTTCCAGTTACAACAAAATAAATTACACTTATTAGGAAAAAAAAAAAGCGTATTTCCAAGTCTCCACAGCTTAACATTTGTGATATTTAAGATAAAAACCAAAATTACCCTATGAAGAATTGGGAGTATAGAATGTATTCTTTTTCTAAAAAGGCAAAAAAGAAAGACAATCAGATACCAGATGATTGAGATTCAACTAGGTTCATCTTCCCACAGAGAACAAGTCTATACTACGCATGTCATACAAAAAAGATCTCTTGACGGCACCACCCAGGATTGTCAGCCACCTTGACCTTTACGTTTGCAGAATAAAATGACATTGAATACCAAAATGCACATTTTTTAAGTGCATGTGGTTAAGTTCAACAGAGGAAGCCATGAAATAAGTCTAAATAAATTCATAAAGACTGAAATTAAAAAAAAAAAAAATACTGGAGTGGGTTGCCATTTCCTCCTCCAGGAGATCTTTCTGACCCAGGGAACAAACCCACATCGCCTGGATTTTCTTCATTGACAGGCAGATTCTTTTCCACTGAACCACCTGGGAAGCCCCTCAAGCTAGATGAGAACTAAACAATACAAGATCCAGTCAGCCTTCCTCCCTCTGCAAGCAATCTGCAATTCAAATTATTATCTTTTCTCAGATGAGTAAACTGAAGAACCAATAAATGGGAATGCTCTTAACATTTCCCAAGAGAGGAGGTAGAGTTAATAGCTGACATGTCTCTGGCAGAACAAGATCTTTCTAGCACATTGTTTGGTGAACCATGAAAGGGCCGTTGACTATCTGAGGAAGCTATATATCTAAAAAGTTTTGGAATTCATAAAATACATATAAATTGGGCATATATCTTTTGAAATCAAATAATGAAACCATTTAAATAAATCTCGGGAGTCTCCAAATATTCAGAAAATAGGGAGAATGTAGCAACTCTTAAACATTGTGTTGTAGTGGAGGTAACCACATCAATTCCCCCCCCCTCCCCCCCCGCTCCTCCCCACCGCGTACAAGAACGACTCCTCATCTCAGTCTTCCTCCTTTATTTCAAGAACGGTAGAAGATGGAAGGTGCCTACAGAATGAAAATTTGTAAAACAGCCAACTGCTTTTGAATTTTTACCTGTAGGTGTGCAAATGAGATTCTTATTGCAATTAGTTGAAGAAATGTGCTTCTAGGCAGGATTACAGGATTTATACCCTAAGAACAGGAAGGATCTCAGACCAGATCAGGCAAGATTTCTATACTTACCTAGCATTAACTAACAATTTTTATTGATAATAAAATAATTAGATATTTTATTATCTAATTTTCCAAATTGAATTAGTTCTCAAAATTTTTGTTAAATAATAGCAAGCTGATTACCTCTATAGAACTTCTATAGTGTGGTACCATACATAACAAAAATAAATAAAAAGTAGAACCAACTAACACATGCTAAATGCTAAAGATAAACATTTACAGAAGCAAGGAGGGTATCAGTTGGAGAGGAATAGGTAGTGAAAAGTTTGTATAGGGCTTCCTGGGAAATCTGCACACTGAAGTTGACTTTTGACAATTAACTGAATTAAATCATGATTCACATACAATCAAGTATGCCTATTTTAAGTCAACCAGTTAGTAAATGTTGACAAGTGTGTGTATCCCATAAGCATAATGTTAGTCATCTCCATTACAGTAGAATTTTTCCTTGTGTCCTTTTCCTGGTGATCCCTGATTTGGTATCCAAGAAACCATTAACCTGCTTTCTGACACTATATATATATTTCCCCTTCTAAAATTGTGCATAAACAGAATCTTACAGCATATAGTCTTTTGTATATGACGTCTTAACTCAGTATATTGTTTATATTATTGGGGGAATTCATCCACATTGTTGCATGCATCAGTTTGAGCCTGTCCCGTCCCATCACTTCATGGCAAATAGATGGCGAAACAGTGGAAACAGTGGCTGACTTTATTTTAGGGGGCTCTAAAATCAGTGCATATGGTGACTGCAGCCATTAAATTAAAAAACGTTTACTCCTTAGAAGGAAAGTTATGACCAACCTAGACAGCATATTAAAAACAGAGACATTACTTTGTCAACAAGGGTCCATTTAGTCAAGGCTATGGTTTTTCCAGTAGTCATGTATGGACGTGAGAGTTGAACTATAAAGAAAGCTGAGCACCCAAGCATTGATGCTTTTGAACTGTGGTGTTGGAGAAGACTCTTGAAAGTCCCTTGGACTGCAAGGAGATCCAACCAGTCCATCCTAAAGCAGATCAATCCTGGGTGTTCAGTGGAAGGACTGATGTTGAAGCTGAAACTCCAATACTTTGGCCACCTGATGAGGAGAGCTGACTCATTTGAAAAGACCCTGATGCTGGGAAAGATTGAAGGCCTGAGGAGAAGGGGATGACAGAGGATGAGATGGTTGGATGGCATCACCGACTCAATGGACATGGGTTTGGGTGGACTCTGGGAGTTGGTGATGGACAGGGAGGCCTGGCATGCTTCAGTTTACAGGGTCGCAAAGAGTCAGACATGACTGAGAGACTAAACTGATTTATAAAATATATTTTTATTTACTTCCATTTTAGGGCTTTACTGCACTCAGTTTATTCATTCATCTTGCTGTACATTTGGGTTCTTCCTATTGATATTATAATATTTTCATACTGTTTATTACTAATATGAAAATGTGTGTACACATCTATCATTAGGCCAATGATTTCATTTTTCTTGGTTTAATATCTAGGAGAAGAACTGTTGGGGCATATAGTAGGTATTTGAACTGTGGTGTTGGAGAAGACTCTTGCAAGTCCCTTGGGCTGCAAGGAGATCCAACCAGTCCATTCTGAAGGAGATCAGCCCTGGGTGTTCTTTGGAAGGACTGATGCTAAAGCTGAAATTCCAGTACTTTGGCCACCTCATGCGAAGAGTTGACTCATTGGAAAAGACTCTGATGCTGCGAGGGATTGGGGGCAGGAGGAGAAGGGAACGACAGAGGATGAGATGGCTGGATGGCATCACCGACTCGATGGACGTGAGTCTGAGTGAACTCCGGGAGATGGTGATGGACAGGGAGGCCTGGCGTGCTGCGATTCATGGGGTCGCAAAGAGTCAGACACTACTGAGCGACTGAACTGAACTGAACTGAACTGATAGTAGGTATTTGTTTAACTTTTTAAAGGAAACTATTAAACTATTTTTCAAAGTGACTGTAATGATACACTCTCCCACTAACAAGGCTTGCCAGATCTAATTGTTTCACTTCCTCATCAACACAGAGTATCATCAGTGTTTTGCTGTGGTGGTTTTAATTTACATTTCTCTGAAGCTGAATGATGTTAAGCATGTTGTCAGGTGCTTAATTATATACACACAGACACACACACACATATTATTTGTGTGTGTGGAGACTGCCTATTTGTTAATTGGGTTTTATGGTACTTAGTAAGATGTTTTTACTGTGTTAAATCCTTTTCAAAACTATTTACTGCAAATATTTTCTCTCAGTAGTTAGCTTACCTTTGTGTGTTCTTATTGGTGTTTTTTGAAGAACACAAATGTTTCTTTTTCTTAAATGGTCTGTGTTTTTAGTGTCTTAAGAAATCTTTGCCTATCCCTAGGTCATGAAAATTTTCTCCTACATTTTCTTATGGATGTTTATAGTATATATTAACATTTATATTTAGGTTTTCAGTCCTATTAGATTTATTTTTTATAATATAAGCTAAGAGTCAAGATACATGTTCATTGAAGTATAGTTGATTTATAGTGTTGAGCTAATTTCTGCTATATAGCAAAGTGATTTCTATACATATTTTTATATTATTTTCCATAATGGTTTATCACAGGATATTGAATAGAATTCCCTGTGCTATGCATTAAGACTTTGCTGTTTATCCATTCTGTATATGCTAGTTTGCATCTGCTAAGCTTAAACAGCCCCTCTATCACTTCTCAACACTTCCTTCCCCTCGGCAACCATAGACTGTTCTCTAATGATACTTTTTTTTTTTTTTTAAGTAGGGAAATCTGGTTGTTCTAGTACTATTTGTTGAAAAGACTATCATTCCCCCTATTGGATTACCTTGGCACTCCTCAAAAAAAAAAAATTAGTTGACTGTTTATGTGTGGTCTATTTCTGGATTCTATTCTTTTCCACTGATTAATTTATCCTGAAAACAGCACCACCTTGTCTTGTCTACTGTAGACTTAGAATAAATCTTAAAATTGTGTAATGTAAGCCCTCCAATTTTGTTTTTCTTCCTTGTGTGTGTGTATGTTTAGTTTTCCATATAGATAGTTTAGAGTAATCTTCTTTTTCAACAAAATCTTCCTATTGAGATTTGTATGGGAATTCTGTTCTAATTATCAATTGATAATACATAAAAATAAAATTAAAATTTTATACATTGACTTTGTCCCCTGAGATTTTGCTGGTTTCACTCATTATTAAAAATAGATTTCTTAGAGTATCACCTAGGATTTTCTATGTGTATTCATACTTATCTGCAAATAAATATTATTTTATTTCCTCTTAACTAAAGAGTGTTCAAACTACCACACAATCACACTCATCTCACACGCTAGTCAAGAAATGCTCAAAATTCTCCAAGCCAGGCTTCAGCAATATGTGAACCATAAACTTCCAGGTGTTCAAGTTGGTTTTAGAAAAGGCAGAGGAAAAACATCTATTTCTGCTTTGTTGACTATGCCAAAGCCTTTGACTGTGTGGATCACAATAAACTGTGGAATATTCTGAAAGAGATGGGAATACCAGACCACCTGACCTGCCTCTTGAGAAACCTGTATGCAGGTCAGGAAGCAACAGTTAGAACTGGACATGGAACAACAGACTGGTTCCAAATAGGAAAAGGAGTATGTCAAGGCTGTGTATTGTTACCCTGCTTACTTAACATATATGCAGAGTACATCATGAGAAACACTGGGCTAGATGAAGCACAAGCTGAAATCAAGATTGCTGGGAGAAATATTAATAACCTCAGATATGCAGATGACACCAGCCTTATAGTAGAAAGTGAAGAAGAACTAAAGAGCCTCTTGATGAAGGTGAAAGAGGACAGTGAAAAAGTTGGCTTAAAGCTCAACATTCAGAAAACGAAGATCATGGCATCCAGTCCCATCACTTCATGGGAAATAGGTGGGGAAACAGTGGAAACAGTGGCTGACTTTATTTTTCTGGGCTCCAAAATGCCTGGGGATGGTGACTGCAGCCATGAAATTAAAAGACGCTTGCTCTTTGGAAGGAAAATTATGACCAACCTAGACAGCATATTCAAAACAGAGACATTACTTTGCCAACAAAAGTCCGTCTAGTCAAGTCTATGGTTTTTCCAGTGGTCATGTATAGATATGAGAGTTGGACTATAAAGAAAGCTAAGCACAGAAGAATTGATACTTTCGAACTGTGGTGTTGGAGAAGACTCTTGAGAGTCCCTTGGACTGCAAGGAGATCTAACCAGTCCATCCTAAAGCAGATCAGTCCTGGGTGTTCATTGGAGGGACTGATGTTGAAGCTGAAACTCCAATACTTTGGCCACCTGATGTGGAGAGCTGACTCATTTGAAAAGACCCTGATGCTGGGAAAGATTGAGGGCCAGAGGAGAAGGGGACGACAGAGGATGAGATGGTTGGATGGCACCACGGACACAATAGACATGCGTTTGGTTGAACTCTGGGAGTTGGTGATGGACAGGGAGGCCTGGCGTGCTGTGGTTCACGGGGTCGCAAAGAGTCAGACATGACTGAGTGACTGAACTGAAGTGAGCAAATAGGCCAACTCAATACTTTGCTTGTTTATTTTAATATGATTGCACTGATTATAACCTCCGGTACAAAGTCAGTTGGAAGTGGTCATTCTCTGTTTTTTATCTGAAGAGAAACTATCCACTCTTTTATGAAGCTTGATGAAGTAGGATGCAGGCTTTTCTTTGATGCCTTTGAAATAGTTTTATAATAAATAGGAGTTTTATATTGTCAAATGATTCTTCTGAAACCACTAAATTATCATATTTCTCTTTTTTATCTTGGTATGAATTACACTGATTGATTTTCAAATGTTATATTGATCTTGCATTCATGAGATAAACTCCAGTTGGTCATAATATCTTGATCCATGTTGTAAATTACTCAGTTAAATTTGCTAATATTTTGCTATGAATTTTTATGTCTAATGAGGGATTGGGTCTTTACTTTTATTTTATATGCTGACTCTGTCCAATTTTGGTATTAGGGTAATGTTCATTTTACAAAATTAGGTAACAAGTGTTCCTTCCTCTCCTATCTTCTGCAATAGGGTCAGCAGTATTGGTTTCAACTGTTCAGCATAATGATACAGCATTTTTACAGCTTACACTCCTTCGAAAGTTATTAATGGTTAAAACTCCCCGTGCTATAAATATATCCTTGTTGCTTGTCTATTCAATATACAAAAGTTTGCAACTCTTAATCCTTTACCCCATTGTGCTCCTTCATTCTTCCCCCGTCCTACCAGTAACCACAAGTTTGTTTTATACATAAGGGAGCTTCTTTCTGTTTTGCTATATACATTCATTTGTTTTTATTCTTTTCGATTCCACATATAAGTACATCATGCAGTATTTGTCCTTCTCTGTCTGATGTATTTTACTAAGCATAGTATTCTCTAGGTCCATCCATATTGCTGCAAATAGCAGAACTTCATTTATTTTTATGACTGAGTGATATTCCACTGTAAATTTATATGCATGTGTATATGTATTTGTTGTTGATGTTTAGTCTCTCAGTCCTGTCCAACTTTTTGTGACACCATGGACTGTCAGGCTCCTGCGTCCATGGGATTTTCCAGGCAAGAATACTGGCATGTGTTGCCATATATATACACACCACTTCCTTAGTTATCCATTTGTCAGTTGAGCGACACCTGGGTTGCTTCCATATCTTGGCTACTGTAAATAGTGTTGATATCAACAATAGAGAGCATGTACCTTTTTGAATTAGCATGTTTGGTTTTTTCTGGATATATACCCAAGGGTGGAAGTGCTAGATTTCATTTTCATTTAGTTAAAAAAAAATCTGTTTTTCTTTATGATTTATTTTTTGACCAATGTACTAAAGATAGATTTTTTATTTAATTTCCAACTACTTGGGATTATGTTGGCATCATTTTAATAGTGATTGCTAATTTAAATTAGCTGTGATCAAAGACCACATTCCATATAGAAGTGGTCTTCTGTATCTGCAACTTTCACAACTATATAGATTCAACCATCTGCTGATTGAAATTTCTTCCACGGATACTGAGAATCACTAATTTCAACATTTTAAGCGTATGTTAAAAATTATGACCAAGCCTTTTGTAGTTCTATTCATTTTACCAACATATTTCCCATCTTTTGTAGTTCTATTTATTTTACCAACATACACAGACATTAGAACATGTTGCTGTTATTCACTTAATGCACTTTGCAGATACTGCCAGTTTTACAGATTGGAAGTTTGTGGCAATGTTGCATTGAGCAAGTCTTTCTGAGTTATTTTTCCAACAGTATTTGTTTATTTTATGGCTCTGGTCACATTTTAGTAATGTTTGTAATATTTCAAAATCTTAAATTATTATTATATTTGCTATGATAATCTACAATGTTATTATTGTAATTGTTTGGGGGAGCTATGCAACATAGCCATATAAAATGACAAAGCCCACTGCTAGATGTTGAGTGGACTATGACTGCTCCGCTGCTGCTAAGTCGCTTCAGTCGTGTCTGACTCTGTGCAACCCCATAGACGGCAGCCCACCAGGCTCCCCCATCCTTGGGATTCTCTAGGCAAGAATACTGGAGTGGGTTGTCATTTCCTTCTCCAATGCATGAAAGTGAAAAGTCAAAGTGAAGTCGCTCAGTCATGTCCAACTCTTAGCAACCCCATGGACTGCAGCCTACCAGGCTCCTCCATCCATGGGATTTTCCAGGCAAGAGTACTGGAGTGGGGTGCCATTGCCTTATCCAACTGGCTATTCAGTGTGTCTCTCCCTCCCCTCAGGCCTCCCTGTTCCCTGAGACACAACAATAGTGAAATTAGGTCAATTAATAACCTTGCAATGGCCTCTAAGTATTCACACGAAAGGAAGGGTTGTACACCTCTCACTTTAAGTCAAAAGCTAGAAATGATAAAGCTCAGTGAGGAAGGCAAGCTAAAAGCTGAGACAGGCCAAAAGCTAGCCTTCTTATACCAAACAGATCAGTTTGGAATGGGGTGCCATTGCCTTCTCCGTGTAAATGCAAAGGGTAACTTATTGAAATAAATTAAAAGTGTTACCCCAGTGAACACAAGAATGCTAAGAAAGTGAAACAACTTTCTTGATGACAAGAAGCAGGTTTCCAAGGTCTGGATAGAAAATCAAATCAGTTACAGCACGATCTTATGGCAAAGCCTAGTCCAGCGCAAGGCCCTAACTGTCTTCTAGTCTATGAAGGCTGAGAGGATAACAAAACTGTGGAGGAAAACAAGTTTGAAGCTAGCAGAGGTTGATTCATGAGATTCAAGAAGGACACTGTCTTCATATCATAAAAGTACAAGGTGAAACAGCAAGTGCTGTTGTAGAAGCTTCAGCAAGTTATTCAGAAGATCTAGCTAAGATAATTAATGAATAATTACAGATTTTCAGTGTAGCCAAAACATCCCTCTATTGGAAGAACATGTCATGTAGAGCTTTCATAGCTAGAGAGAAGACAATAACTGGCTTCAAAGTTCGAAAGTACAGGCTATCTCTTGTTAGGGGCTAACACTGCTAGTGACTGTTTAAGTCATAAGTCAATGGTAATTTACCATTTTGAATATCCAAGGGCCCTTAAGAATTATGTTAAATTTACTCTGCTTGTTCCCTATAAATGGAACAACAAAGCTAGGATGCCAGCACATTTGTTAACAACATGGTTTACTATTTTAAGCCCATTGTTGAGACCTACTGCTCAGACAAAATAATCCCTTACAATATATTCTTGTTTCCTGACAATGCAGTCACTCAAAAGCCCTAATGGAGGTTTGCGTTCATGAGTGCTTAGTTGCTCAGGCCTGTCTGACTCTCTGCGATCCCATGGACTGCAGGCTTCCAGGCTCCTCTGTCCATGGGGATTCTCCAGCCAAGAATACTGGAATGGGTTGCCATGCCTTCCTCCAGGGCATCTTCCCAACCCAGGAATCAAACCCAGGTCTCAAACCCATGTCTCCCACATTGCAGGAACATTCTTTACCGTCTGAGTCACATTGACTTATTTTCATCCCTGATAATGCAACATCCATTCTGCAGCCTGTGGATTAAAGAGTACTTTTGATTTTCAAATATTATTTTTTTAAGAAATGCATTTCATAAGTCTATAACTGCAATAGGTTGCAATTCCTCTGGTGGATCTAGACAAAGTAAATTGAATTACTCTGGAACACCATTCTACATGACATTAAGTACATTAATGACTCATGGGAAGATGTCAAAATATCAACATTAACAGGAGTTTGGAAATTTGATTCCAACCCTCATGGATAACTTTGCGGGGTTCATGATTTAGGTAGTGGCAGTAACTACAGGTATGGTGGAAATACCAAGATGAGTCGAATTAAAAATGGAACCTAAGATGTGACTGAATTTCTTCAATATCATGATATAATTTTAACAGATCAGGGGTTGATGGTTAGAGTTGAGCAAAAAAAGTGTTTTCATTTCGATATTTGGCAAAACTAATACAATATTGTAAAGTTTAAAAATAAAATAAAATTTAAAAAAAAAAAGTGTTTTCTTGAGATGGAAACTGCTCCAGGTGAAGATGTTGTGAAGACTACTGAAATAACAACAGAGTTTAGAATACTGATGAGCTTAGTTGATAAAAGTGGCAAGGTTTGCGATGACTGGCTCCAGTTTTGCAAGAACTTCTACTGTGGGTAAAATATTACCAAGGAGCATTGCATGCTGAAGAGAAATTATTCATGAAAAGAAGAGTCAATTGGCATGTCAATTTCACTGGTGTCTTGTTTTAAGAAATTGCCACAGTCACCCCATTCTTCAGGAACCACCACCCTGATCAGTCAGCAGTCATCAACACTGAGGCAAGATGCTCTACCAGTAAAAAGATGACAACTTTCTGAAGGCTGAGATGATGGCTAGCATTTTTTTTTGCAATAAAATATTTTTAATTAAGATACATACACAGTTTTTAAAGATATTACATACTTAATATGGAGAAGGAAATGGCAACCCACTCCAGTACTCTTGCCTAGAAAATTCCATGGATGGAGGAGCCTGATAGGCTACAGTCCATGGGGTCACAAAGAGTCGGACATGACTGAGCGACTTTGCTTTGTTTCTTTCTATAGTTCCTTTTGGAGAAGGAAATGGCAACCCACTCCAGTGTTCTTGCCTAGAGAATCCCATGGACGGAGGGGCCTGGTGAGCTACAGTCTGTGGGGTTGCAAAGAGTCAGACACGACTAAGCAACTAACATACACACACACACACACACACACGCATACATACTTAATAGACTGCACTATAACTTTTATATGAACTGGGAATACAACAGCAGCGAAAAATTGTGTGACTTGCTTTATTGGGATAGCCACTTTACTGTGGCTTCTGGATTCCAATCTGAGGTATCTTGAGATAAACCAGTATACCATTTTTTGTTGCTCTTCTTTCCTTTATATATTTCCTAGCTTCATTTTAGATCTTTTTTTTTTTTCTTCCTGGCCAAAATTTCTATAACATTCCTCCTAGTGTTGCTGGTGAATTCTCCCAGTTTTTCTTTTTCTCAAAAAGGCTTTATTTTCCTTTATATTTTAAAACATATCTCTGTGTATTTAGAATTCTAAGATTTTTTTTTAAGTATTTTAAAGATGTTCCACTGGATAGCTTCAGGTAATAAGTCAGCATTAATTATTATTATTTTTTGTTCCTGTATTTATAATGTATCTTTTTTAATCTGGCTAGTTTTATGCTTTGTTTTTATTTTTCCCTTATCACTGGCTTTCACAACTTGATTATCATATGCTGTGTTCTGTATGTCTTTATGATTCTGCTGTGTTTCCTTGAAGTTTTTGCACCCAATGGTTATCAGTCAGTTCAGTTCAGCTCAGTCGTGTCCAACTCTTTGTGACCCCATGAATCGCAGCACGCCAGGCCTCCCTGTCCATCACCAACTCCCGGAGTTCACTCAGACTCACATCCATTGAGTCAGTGATGCCATCCAGCCATCTCATCCTCTGTCATCCCCTTCTCCTCCTGCCCCCAATCCCTCCCAGCATCAGAGTCTTTTCCAATGAGTCAACTCTTCGCATCAGGTGGCCAAAGTACTGGAGTTTCAGCTTTAGCATCATTCCTTCCAAAGAAATCCCAGGGCTGATCTCCTTCAGAATGGACTGGTTGGATCTCCTTGCAGTCCAAGGGACTCTCAAGAGTCTTCTCCAACACCACAGTTCAAAAGCATCAATTCTTCAGCACTCAGCTTTCTTCACAGTCCAACTCTCACATCCATACATGACCACAGGGAAAACCATAGCCTTGACTAGATGGACCTTTGTTGGCAAAGTAATATCTCTGCTTTTCAATATACTATCTAGGTTGGTCATAACTTTTCTTCCAAGGAGTAAGCATCTTTTAATTTCATGGCTGCAGTCACCACCTGCAGTGATTTTGGAGCCCAAAAAAATAAAGTCTGGCACTGTTTCCACTGTTTCCCTATCTATTTCCCATGAAGTAATGGGACCAGATGCCATGATCTTCGTTTTCTGAATGTTGAGTTTTAAGCCAACTTTTTCACTCCCCTCTTTCACCTTCATCAAGAGGCTTTTTAGTTCCTCTTCACTTTCTGCCATAAGGGTGGTGTCATCTGTATAATTTTCTGCAAATTTGGAAAACATTTCAGCCATATTTTTTTCAACTATTCACTCAATCCTAAGCCCCTATCTTTTTCCTATGGTACTCAAATGCTGGAGTTCTTCATACCACAAGTCACTGAGGCTCAGTTTATTTATTATTTTCAGTCATGTATATGCATATGTGTATAAATATATACATATGTTTAAATTTGCATTGTTAAGACATGAAGTTTACTGATCCGTCTTCTGCAGTGTCTCATTTGATATTGATCCCAGCAGTACTTTGTCCTTTCCCCACCCTTGGGATACTTGACTTCTGTAAGTAGAAATTCTATTTGTGTTTATTTATTTTTCATTATATATATATTTTTCCTCTAAGATTTTATACATAATCATGTTATTTTTTACATTCTTTTATATTAACTATTATCTATGGCAATGGCACTCCACTCCAGTACTTTTGCCTGGAAAATCCCATGGACAGAGGAGGCTGGTGGGCTGCAGTCCATGGAGTCGCTGGTTCGGACACGACTGAATGGTTTCATTTTCACTTTTCACTTTCATGCATTAGAGAAGGAAATGGCAACCCACTCCAATGTTCTTGCCTGGAGAATCCCAGGGACGGGGAAGCCTGGTGGGCTGCTGTCTATGGGGTTGCACAGAGTCAGACGCTGAAGAGACTTAGCAGCAGCAGCAACAGCAGGCCCTTTCTGAATCTTCTTTATTGGTTGATTTTTCTCCTCACTATAGATCAATTTTCCTATTTCTCTACATATCTTACAATTTTTCAGTGAATTTTGAACATTATAACAGGTTTAATTTTGTTTTCCTTCAAATAGTGAAACATTTTGTTCTGTCAGAAGTTAACTTGTGGATCCACTTAATTTTTTTATGGTTCTTATCACAGGTTTAGAGTAGCTTTTAATCTATGGCTAGCTCAGCACTATTAGGGTTTGACCCTCTGGTATCTCTGCGAAATCTTCCAGGCATTTAGCAAGAAGTCTTTTCTGCCTTGTTAGAACAAAAATGCCTGTCAACAGTGTTTAGTTTACAATTCTGATTATGTGTAGTAGCTCCATACATGTATAATACCATGTGTAGTATTCAGCCATAGTCAAGGGGCTTCTCAATAGAGTTCTGTTACTTCTTTAGACAACTCTCTTTTTCCTGGTGAGGGCTTCCCAAGTGGTAGAGTGGAAAAGAATCTGCCTGCCAATGCAGGAGATGAAAGAGACACAGGTTTGATTTCCTGGGTTGGGAAAATCCCCGGGAATAGGAAATGGCGATCTGCTTTAGTGTTCTTGCCTGGACAATCCCATGGACAGAGGAGCCTAGTGGGCTACAGTCCATGCGGTCGCAAAGAGCTGGACACGACTGAGTGACTTCACTTTCTTTTCTAGTATTCTTGCCTGGAAAATTCCATAGACAGAGGAACCTGGTGGGATACAGTCCAAGGGGTTGCAAAGAGTTAGATATGACTGAGCACTCATGCACTTCTTTCTGGTATGCTTCCCTAAAAATTACGTTGTCTTTTTCTCTCCAACTTTTTCTTTCCATCTTTTCAGTTTATCTAGGTCTTCTGTGCTTTTCTTGGGATTTCTGTCCTTGCTGCTTTGCTTAGAAAATGGCTTAGACAAAACTCCAAGGAAATTGCATAGCTGACTTTTTCTGTTCCCTTTCTTTCAAGGGCTACACTCCTTGTCTTTTGATCACATCTGAAAACAATTTTGCTTTGTTTTAAGAAAGTCCTATTTGGTCTAGTTTTCTATTTATTAATTTTGGGAGAATAAGTCTGGTCCCAAACACTCCGTAATTTCAAAAGGAGAAATCACAAGAATTTGCTTTTGAGTAAAAACGTAGAGCAAATGAAGGAGCTAACTATATAGATACCCGGAGAACTAGATTTCTGGGAACAGTAATAGAAATTAGTGTAATGGATGTAAGATATCTGTGCCTGACAAGTTTAAGAAACAAAAAGGAAGGCAGAAAAAAGTGAAATAGGAGAATATCAAGAGTTGAGATCAGAGATTAAACTGAGGCAAAATCATAGAGAAATTTAAAAATTACAGTACGGACTTTGGTTTTACCCTCAATCAGATGAAAAAATCTAAAGAGGTCAAGGGCAAAAGCAGGGACATAAGTCAAAGGACAACCCAGGAATATATAACCCAAGAATGCATAATAATAGTAAAGACCAGGGTACTTAATTGTCACTTATTGCTTGTGAGAATGCTTTAAGATATTTAGAAAATGTTTAAGATGTATGCATAACACTATTCTATTCCCTTCCAAAGCAAATAAGACAAAGAAAAAACACGTTTTTGTTCTTCTATAATTGAAGGGATTTAATTCCCTACTTAACTATAAAATTAAAATCAAAACAAAACAAGTTCTAGCATTATCTAGACATAATACTACATATAAGATTCTCTTGCACTGGCTCATTTGTACTCTCTCCTCTAATACCAAGCCAGGGTTGCTGCAGGGGGTAAAGCTTTTCTATTAAAAGTTTTCCGACCCAATTTCCATTTGGATTACACATATTCTTTCTAAATGTACATGATTAGAGGTTAAAACAATTTTTTCACCTCACCTATTCCTTTGATTTTGTAGAGTTAAAACCACCAATCAAATGGCCACTATTACAACCCGGGTTCTAAAAGGGCAGCACTAGGAAAGGGACTTCTCCCATAGGTAACAAGGATTGTAGCAAAACGGAAGCAAGAATCAAATGCCAGCCTGGAAAAAATACAAAGACAATTCCAAGGGGCCAATATCAAGTGCTTAATTTCAGAGAAAAGTTTGAGTTGGGAGGAAATCTTAACAGAAGAAAGACAAGGTTCTAGCTAATAAATAAGCTCAATCTGAGGTCATGGAAGTAATTGTTGAGAATAACTTTTATTTGGTCACTGTTTCAGTGGAGGTATGTCTGTGTGTGTGTGTGTGTGTGTGTGTGTGTGTGACTCTGAGGGTATAAATTGCTCTCACTTAAAGTACCAAAAGCAGGATTCATATTAGACATAAAAGATAAAAGTGCATGCCTAGTGGATAATGTACTAATGAATACTTAAATAGAATGCACCCCAAGGAGCAAAATCATACACCTTTCACAATGGATAATGTGTATAATGTGGTTAGATGTGTTTCCATATCAGAGTTATACATATACGATACAGTACACAGATAAAATTCAGTGTAAATGGGTAGTTCACTCAGGCAAACATCTAAACAGACTTTTTTTATGGTACCAAGGTGAGGTGGGATTGAAATCCACCCCCTGCTGTTTTTTCTGATTTGTTCCTAAGCTCATTAGATGCTCAGTACCTCCTCCAGGGGATGAATCTCATCTTCAGACAATGTTAAACTCATTCTCTTGAGCAGAGGTGAAAAAGCTATTTCCCCACTGGAGTTTTCAAAGGCAAACATTTCCTGCAGGAAATCAAACAATTCTAGGACTTGACAAGGTAGCTAAATATATTCAGTTTAGCAAGTAGCTGCCAGTGGAAACCTCTGTACACCTCCACACGCAGTCTCAGGTCCCTCCTGGGGATGACAAAGCCATTAGTTTTTTTAAAAAAGGAAAAATCTTGACAAATTATCTTGCAACAAACTCTGGTGCAGCCAAAACAGAAATGGATAATCTCAGAAGAGGGATATATTGGATCCCCGAGCAACCTAACTTCATGATTAGCACACACATGAATATGTATATTTTGCCTTCTGATCCTAACATAGAACAGTCTTTGAATTTTAGGTTCTTAATTTTAGCTGCTTGTAGTTTATGATTATTTTTTTTCCTTCAAATTTCACCTCTCTGACAAGCATTATTTGAATATTAACTGTCAGGCATTCTGACAGGGGATGGCTCTACCCAATGGACAAGGAGGCACAGCCTCCATGATGACCCTGTAACCTACTGCTGAGGATTGAAGATACCTCAGTCAACAAAGGCATCACACACTGTGATAAGAGCTAGGAGGGAAATGAGCAGAGAGCTGAAAGAAATAAATAGGGAGACTTCCTTTATGGAGAAAGGTCAAGAACAATATTTCTGAGGGTGTGACACCCAACCTGAGATCTGTAGGCTGAGAAGGTGGCACCTTTGAAGCAGCAGGGAGATGGTTTCAGACAAGAGAACAAGAGCAAAGACTCTCAGGCCAGAATGTCTGTTCGGCAGTATCAGAGGAAGAAAGGGGAAGCCTAATCCAAAAGAAGGCTGAACAAAGTTCAGGTCCAGATCCCAAGAGACATTTTAGACAGTAGTAGGTATTGGGTGTGATATACACACAGGACAATAAGTAAACTACAAGAAGTAGTAATCAAATAGAACACTGTTTATTTATATGATTCCCTGTTCTGCCAAAGATCCTTTCTCTAATATTTCACTTTCTTCTTCAGCCCAGCCTGTCTTTCCATCCTCTCATTGGAATTGTTACTTCTTCATGAGGTATATACATGCAATGGAATACTATTCAGTAATAAAAAAGAATAAAATAAGACCATTTGCAACAACAGGGATGAACCTAGAGATTATCATACTAAATAAAGTAAGCCAGAAAGAGAAAGACAAATATCATATGATATCAATATGATATCACTTATTTGTGGAATCCAAAATATTATAAAAATGACCTTATCTACAAAGCAGAAACAAACATAGACAGCAGACTTTTGCCAGGAGAAAGGGGGTGGAGTGATGGATTGGGAGTTTGGGGTTAGCAGATACAAACTATTAATGCATAGACTGGATGCAAAGAATATGGAAAGTAGTGTATACTTATGTATAACTGAATAATTTTGCTTAAGAGCAGAAGTTAACACAACATTGTAAATCAACTATACTTCAATAAAATAAACTAAAAATAAAAAGAATTGCACCTCTTCAGTGAGAAAGAGAAAGAGAGATACATCCTAAATCTGAACTAAAATGAAAATACCCATTCCAGAAATTAAGACTAAAAAAATGAATAGGCAAATAAGTATTGGTAAAGGTATCATCCAAACCTGTTTGATTTTGAAAAGTTAAGAACGGTTTCTCTTTCTAAAAGACTGCTCTAGTATAATTTCTCTCCATTATACATTCGCCATTCTACCCCTTTCTTTTTATTCTTGAGCTCTACAAAGCTCAAGAATATTTGTATGATTGTAAATGCTTTTCTGGCTCAGACATCCTCATACTTAGCTGGTCACCAGAGTCTTGTGGGGACTTTAAAAATGCCTGTTACATATGTACGTGTATATATAACATACACATGGAAAACAGATCAGTCTCTTTTAGAAAATCTAATTTCTGAAATGAGGGCTGTTAACTGATCTTTTTTCTCAGTTTGGTTTTTCTGAGGTGTTCACAAGGAAAATTCACTGCCCTAACTGGTCCCTTCACTTCCAAACTGTTTCATCACAATCCACTCTCCACTCTGACAATAGATCAGCTCATTTCTAAATCGAGTCATATCACTTCTCCATTCAAAAAATGATTTTATTCATTTTATGGCTGAGTAATATTCCATTGTGTATATGTACCTCTTTATCCATTCATCTGTCGATGGACATCTAGGTTGCTTCCATGCTCTAGCTATTGTAAATAGTGCTGCAATGAACAATGGGATATATGTGTCTTTTTAAATTTTGATTTCCTGCAGGTATATGCCTAGGAGCAGGACTGTTGGGTCATATGGTGGTTTTATTCCTAGTTTTTTTTTTTTAAGGAATCATTTCTTCCATATCTGTAGTTATGCCCCCTTTCTTATTCCCAATTTTATTTATTTGAATTCTCTCTCTTACATATTTTCTCTTTCTCCCTCCTTTATATCTTTCTCACTTTTCCTTTTGATAATTTAACAGATTTTCTATTTCATCATTTATTTCAAAACTGTCATTTAAAAGTTACTTTAGACATCAAATCTACTTCTATTTTCTTCGTGTCAGTTATTCTTTTTTTCTAATTCTTTGAGTTTGGAACTCAGGTAAAATTTACTTAGTTTGTTTTCTAACAATTAATCTGTCTATACATTTTTGTTTTATTATAACCAAAAGCATGTGTACAGAGCTAACCGTTTCTCATTTCTAAATAGTTGGGAGTTTCAGTTGTTGTTTTCTTTAAACTTTGTTTGGTACCAAATTATTGTAAAGGGCTTGGAAAGGAAGAATTTGACTGACTTGTTTTTCTGGGCAGTTTTTTATTGATTTCTAATTTTATAAGCAAAAAACAAATTCTTACACTAGATATCATGGTAGAGATTTCCGAGTTGTGGTTTTCCCTCCAAACAAGCAAACAGACGTAAAGAATGAAGATAAAGTATGTTCACTAAGACCTAACATCCTGTAGGGCACTGGTAAACCAGACCTTCACCTTGAGATCAACTTTTTATGCAGCTTACGAGCACTTTATATTTTATTTTGAGCACAGCCATGAATTAGAATTAATGTAAAACCTAGGCAAGATGATGCAAGTGTAGCTGTGCATCTGTGAGATATTATATATGAGAAAATGCTATCACTCTTTCAACAAACACTTACTGAGAGCCTATGACATACAGGGGATGTTCCTAAACACTTGAGGCTCATCAGCAAAAACAGACCAAAAGGTAATCCATTCCCAGGAAAGCATGTGTTTTATTAGGGAATCCAGACAATAAATAGTAAATAGAGAACATAAATTATAAGATATTTTTGAAATCCATGATTACTATGGATAAAATAGAGTTGGTCAGAAGGACTGTTTTTCTTAATATAATTTAGAAATAAGGCAGTCAGTGTGGCATTGAGCATTGAGGAGGCAGATATCTGGAGAAAAGAGCTAGAGGTAGAAAAGCAAGTCCAAAGGTCCTCTGGTGGTCTCACTAACAAACCAGAGGACCAGGAGAACTGAGCAAGGCAGGCCGCTGTGCAAGGTGAGATCAGCGCTTAAGGAGAGGTGATAAGATCATAGAAAGCTTTTGTAGGTTATGAAACTTGTGATCCATTAATAGTTTAAAAATTAATATTCTCCCTGCAGGAATTTTGGCCCAAGCCTTCCTTCCTTGGATTTAAACTGTAAAAATGTTTTCATCTTGAATTAACAGATGAAGAAAGCCCATGATCTGTCACAGTCCACCCTCACAGTGTGGCTGAACTCCTTTCTCTTGGGCACCTTGGAAGGTGAAAAGGATGAACCTCTGCAGATTCACAGATGCAAATGAGCAGTTGTACCAAGGAAATCCCAGGTGTTTAGAGAAGGGGCTAATGGAACTCTGAATGCTCTCCAGAGCTCTGAGTACCATTCCACCTTCTTCCCTTTTTGTCTCCACATCATTACAACTTCTGTAAATGCGACCATCTGATGCTGGCATGCTGCGATTCATGGGGTCTCAAAGAGTCAGACACGACTGAGCTACTGAACTGAACTGAACTGAACTGAAGCTGTCATAGACTTCTGATGTGGTGATAGACCTCCGTTTGGCCTTTTAATTAAGCCCGATGACTTGTTTCCAAAAGTCCCACTGTAGACAACTATTGGTTTGCTTTTCCATGTAGCATTTGGACAATTTTCCAGATTGATAGTCACACAAATTTGAGACTTTTTTTTTTTAATACTTTCTGCCCTGGATCTTATCTAGCTAGAGTCTAAGCCAATACCTCCATCTTTCCTGAATATAGAACAGATGGGCTCTAAGCTAGATAAAACAAAATATTCACAACTATAAAAATAAAAAAATGAAACAAACATTTATGATCAGATGACAGAACCTGTAGACTGACAGCCCCATGATGTCAGGAACTGTGGCTGCTTTGTTTACCACAACATACATATGCTTCCACATAAATTGATTAACTATTTGAGGAATAAGTTAATCAATGAGAAGTAGATATGTCTTTGTGATAAGAGAAGTGATCATTAGTAATAATACTGTTTTCTACTTAGTAATTCTATGTCCTTGGTCACTGCACATAACTTTTCTATGCCTCAGTCACTAGCTGTAAAATGGGCGTAATAATGTCCATTCATTGTGTTGTGATAACACAATTAATAATTTAGTGCAAAGAAGAAGTCACCTAGTCTTACATTTTACTTATATCAGTTCCTCACTGTTGTTTCCTTGCACACAATATATGACCATCAGACAATTGTATGTCTGAAATATTTACTAAGCTCTTTGGATTTGCCCATTGACATCTCATTTATTGATCACGACCTGCCTCCTTTGAGTATTCTCCCAGCCGCCCAACATCTAAATACGCCTAGCACTTCATTTGCAGCAGTCTGTGCTGTTTCTTGTCTCCTGTTGCCTTCTGAATATGAAAATCTGCGTAGGCAAAGAATTCTAGAAGGTTTCCAACTGGCATGCTTTTCCCTGAGTCAGCACTCAATTTAAAAAAAAGAAAAACATGTTGAAATAAAATCATTATGTAAAATTCATTGTGTGTGTTTGGATTTTAGGCTGCTAGGATTATTGTACACTGCACATTGAATACCCAGCCTTTCTGGTACAAAATCAGACTTCCATGAATCAGCTGACAAATAAGGATATTTAGAACGTAGAAGAGTATTCTACAACTTGAACATTTTCTTTCAGAAGTGTCACTCTCAGGCAAGTTATTTTAACATACCATCCTTCCATTTTTTTCTCCTTTAAAATTAGGCAAAATTTGTAACTAATTCAGAGAGCTACTGTGAATACAGTCATTTCCTCTGTATTCCTAATACAGAGGAAACTGTATGCACTAATACATGTAAAGTAATTTGAATCATTTCTGGTCATAACAAATACTTGTACATTATCATCATGGTTATTATCATTCTTATTTGCTATTATATTCACCCTGGGGACAACACTAATTTTTAAGTATTTGATTGCACAATATCTTTATCTTTAAAATAAAGTGATCCTAACTTATGGTTCTCTGTAAGTAGAAATTATCAGTGTTTGCCCAAGATGGAGCAATCAGAAAATATTTCTTGACAAGGTGAATGACACCATCTGGTTTCCTACCCGTGTTTCTGTCCCTGTTTGTGCCTTTCTCCATATGTGCACTACTTTTCAGGCAGAGCATTTTCTCAACTCTGTCCTCACTTCCATCACCCATTTTATTGACCTGTCCCTTACTAACTGCTCTATGAAATCTAATTTAAGGCATTTTCATAAGTGAATCTTTCTTGGCCAACTGTATTTATCCAGTGCCCTGTTAGTGTGGTATATAGCTCAGACTCTGGAATTAAGAAGCCCAAGGCTTCCTCCCTGGCTCCACCACGTATCGTCCACATGCAGAAGTGTGAGTGCCTTACCACCTCCAAGTCTCACATCTCAGTTTTTCCATATATGAAAAACTATGCACCTACTTCACCGGGTTAGTGTGAAGATCTAGGGAAAGAATGTGTCTATGTGCTCAACAGAGTATCTGCAGAGAGAATGTGACTTGATAAATATTGACCATTTCGTGGTCATTTTTTAACATACCAATGATTTTATTTATTTTTAAAATTAACTTTTATTGGAGTATGACTGATTTACAATGTTGTGTTATTCTCTGCTGTACAGCAAAATGAATCCATTTTAGATATGCGTATATCCCTTCTTTTTTAGATTTCCTTCCCATTTAGGTCACCACAGAGCACTGAGTAAAGTTCCCGGAGTTACACAGCAGTTACTCATCATTTTAATTGATGCATTTCTTGACTTTCATAATATTTTCCACCTTACATTATAATCACCTATAACTGTATCAATATGTGCTTCCATCTTTGACCTGTCAGACAGCAGGCCCTCTATAAACATTTACTGGCTAGAGAAAAAAAGAAATGAGTTCCCAGAGGGCAGAGTATATCCCAGCTCTGCAAAACTAAGTTGGCAATGCCAAGCACCTGGATCCCTGAAGTAGAATTCCCAGATTTAGCAAATAAAAACACAGGGCACCCCGCTAAATTTGAATGTTAGTCAAAAACAAACTGTTTTTTAATAAAAGTATATCTTATTCATATTTGAGATATACTGAATGGAATGTGTGTACTCAGTCATGTCTGACTCTTCTGCTACCCTTTGGACTATAGCCCACCAGGCTCCTCTGTCCATGGAATTTTCCAGGGAAGAATACTAAAGTGAGTAGCCACTCCCTTCTCCAGAATACTGGAGTGGGTTGTCATTTCCTCCTCCAGGGGATCTTCCTGACCCAGGGATCGAACCCATGTCTTCTGCATTGGGCAGGCAAATTCTTTACCATTGCACCATCTGAGAAGGGGGAATACTAGAAGTTTGTTTACTGTTTATCAGAAATTCAAATTTAACTGAATGCCCTGAATTTTATCTGGCAACACTACTCTGAGGCCACTTTTGAATCCATAAATCTTCATCTTCCCATGCCAAGACTGAGAATGAGGACTCGGTTGTGTCCATGGGACACCGGTCAAAGTCATGATAAAAAGAAATTGTATGTAATCTTGCATTATTTTTCTTAAATCAAGGTATAGCTACAACTCATTTATTTTGAAGTAACCATTACTATTAAATTAACTTTCATTCCTCAAAAGAATATAGTACAGAATACTGTGCTTGTTTCTTTTTCTACTGAGGTAATAATAAAGAATTTCACAAAATCTTCCAAAATTACAGGAGAAACAGTACAATGGCTCAAAGAAGTAACTCAAATTTTCATTTGCCTCTTTTATTTGATCAGATCTAGGAAAGAAGGGAATGGCAACCCACTCCAGTATTCTTGCCTAGAGAATTCCCTGGACAGAGGAGCCTGGCAGGCTACAATCCATGGGGTCGCAAAGAGTTGGACATGACTGGGTGGCTAACACACACACAAGGAATATGCAGAGTTTGTGGGCTGGTCCTGTTTACCCCAAGTCATCTTATTTAGGAAGCTAATTAATTTAATAGTTTATTGCTCACATCTCTGGCATCGGTGATACTTATATAATTTAGTATTTGGGCACTTTCAATCTGTAAATATGCACAGGTTATTGCTATACATAGTATATGGGCTCCATATGTGTCTTCTTCAATTCTTTATCCCTAGCTCCTAGCAAACTTCTTGACAACAGAGGTGAAGGTCAATACACAGTCGGACAGTAAGCAAGTGGTTAAGAGCTCAGATTCTGCAGACAGATTCAGGTCCAGATTCAGACGCTGTCACTAGCTGGATGACCTTGCAAAATCCCTTAGTCTCTCAAGACTTAACTTGTTATATATAAAATGGGGATACAAATAATAGTTGGGACACAGGGATGCTTTGAGTATCAAATGCAATCTTGCATTTACACTGTTTAGAGAGAGCCTGACATGGTAGCCAGTGCTTTAAAATGGGGTTAATATTATGTTACATTTCTGACTACTACTCTTGGCAAAGTGTCAATGAAATACCACCCCTGCTTCATGAGAACCTGACCTTGAGTTAATTCTCTAGCTCAACTTCCCTGAAAAAGCTGATAAGAACAAGAAAGTTGACAGGCAACACAGCTAATGTTAAGAAATAACCCTGAGTATTAAACTACAGCCGGACTGGGAAGAACTATAAACAAACTATAAATACATGATGAATACACCATGCTTTGAGATTCTCTGAGTATTGCATACCACATGTGTTGCATGAATATGTGGTGGTCACTCTGGAAGTTATGCATATGGGGTTTTAAGACAGAGCAGCCCTATACCTACTGATCTTGTCTCCTTGGACCTAAAGTTGTCATCTGGAAAGAAGACAGTTTTGGGATGGCTGTCTGGACTTCCAGAAGAGGAAGCCTTGACATGTCCAACCAACCCACTACAGCTTCTCTTCTCTTGTCAACCTGGCATACTCCCAGTGGGACCTCTTGTAGTCTCAAGGGTCTAATGCTCACTAAGCCTGAAACAATGGCCTGATTGTTGCACATCTGTCCAGTGGCAGGGACCTCCTCAACAAATTGCCCAATAACATTAGAATCCTCGGACTAGAAGTAATCTTCTATGCCATCTCCTTGGACAAGTTACCCAATGTTGGAAGCTCTTATGTGGTATTTTCAACTAGCCAGCTGATCTCTTCAGCCTTTTTTTTCAACCACAGGTAGAGATGTACCTTGTAGGAATCCATTTCATTGCCATGCAGTCCTCACTATAAAGGGCTTTGTTCTACATCAAAATCTGCCTCCCTGAAGTATCTAACCATTAGTTTTATATATTTTTTTGTCATGAGAGCTACACATAAGTTTAGACTCTTCCCCACGATTACTACTTACATACTTTCAGGGATCAATTTGATCCTCCATTAATTTCTTCTCTTTTTTTTTTTTAGCAGAAGTATGCCAAGTTTCCTCAATTAATCCCTATTGTCTTTGCCAACTTTCTGCCCTTCTTCCTGGACTAAGCCATCACATTAATCTTTCAGTACAACTTTTAGAGGACGTGGTATTATCCCTCAATCAGGGTAAATGTAGGCTTTTAAAGCATGGAAATTTATTTTAAATTATAGGAATAAGAAACAATTATGATGTTATATATTGGGAAAGGCAGAAGTTGCAGAAAATGCTAAACACATAACAAATATATATATATGTATATATATGTATACACATGATATGAATGATCATAAGTAATAAAGATACCAGTAACATAGTGCCATGCTTGAATTCATGTTTTGGAGAAATACCACCTGTATTCAAATTTTGGCACTACAAAGGACTAGGCATGAACATTTGGAAAAGCTATTTTATTTCTCTAACTCCTAGTCAGTTGCCCCATCTGCAAAACAGCAAAAGTAATAATATAGATTTCACTGGGCTGCTGATAAGAGAAACAATCAATGTAAAATATTCCATGTATACTTAGTTGAGAGGAAACATCATGTAAATCATTATTACATGCTGATAAAGATTGCTAACTCTCAGTTTAAATCTCTGTTCACTGTGCACAGTGACTGCAGCCATGAAATTTAAAGAGCTCTTGCCCCTTAGAAGAAAAGCTATGACAAACCTTGACAGCTTATTAAAAAGCAGAGATGTCACTTTGCCAATGAAGGTCCATATAGTCAAAGCTATGGTCTTTCCAGTAGTCATGTATAGATATGAGAGTTGGGCCATAAAGAAGGTGAACACCAAAGAAATGATGCTTTCTAACTGTGCTGCTGAAGAAGATTCTTGAGAGTCCCTTGGACTGCAAGGAGATCCAACCTGTCAGTCCTAAAGGAAATCAACCCTGAATATTCATTGGAAGGACTGAAGATGAAGCTCCAATATTTTGACCACCTGATGGGAAGAGCTGTCTCATTGGAAAAGACCCTGATGCTGGGAAAGATTAAGGGCAGGAGAAGTGGGTGGCAGAGGGTGAGATAGCTGGATGGCATCACTGACTCAGTGGACATTAGTTTGTGCAAATTCCAGGAGATAGTGAAGGACAGGGAAGCCTGCAGTTCATGGGATAGCAAAGAGTCAGACAGACTTAGCAACTGAACAACAAAACCATTTACTCACTAAGTCTTAGGCAAGGTATCTACCCTACTTCCATCTTCATTTCCTTAGATGAAAAATGGAGATCGTATCAGACTATATTCTGCAAAGATTAGTGTAACCATATTTCTAGTTCTTCTCAAAGCTTGCCACTTCCCTCATCACAAGGTGGCGTCTATGCTTCCTTTTCAACCTGGGTAGGCCTCTGTGACCACCTGGCTAGTAGGCATGGGGAAATGATGCCATGTGACTTTCCAGGCTCACTCATAAAAGGTGATACAGCTTCTACTTTCCTTTCTCTCTCTCTCTCTCTCTCCCCTTGGATTTTTGCTTTTAAAACCGTCCTCCATGAAGCCTAGCTACCGTGAAGCTACCAGGATGAAGAGACTACAGAGAAACAGAGTTGCATCAAGAGCTGCAGCTCTTTCAGCTTCCCAGCTCTTAAGTCTTCATGGCACAGGCCACAGACTTATGAGCAAGTAAGTGAGCCCTCAGATCTTTCCAGCCCCATCATCTGATCGCAATCATATGAGAGACCTTGAGTGAGTAAAAGCACACTGTGAGTGAGGTTACTTAACCCCAGGATCATGAGCGATAATGACACAATGATTGCTGTTGTTTTAAATCACCACATTTTGGGATGATTAGTTAGGCAGCAATAGATAGCTAATGCAAAGCTAGAAGAGTATTTGACTCATAAGGCTTATGAGAATTAGATGAGTCATGTAAACTGCTAAACATAGAGACATGGTTCTCAAACTTTAGTGTCCAATTCTATCACCTGCGGGCTTATTAAAAAACAAATTCCAGGACTCCACCCCACAATTTCTGATTAGTTAGTCTCGAGGGAAGCCTGAATGCTTAATTTCTTTCTTTCTTTTTTTTTTTTATTTTTTATAGGAGCAGAGTTGATTAATCATGTTGTGTTAGTTTTAGGTGTACAGTTAAGTGATTCATTTATACATATACTTGTATCTATTCTTTATCAAATTATTTTCCTATTTAGGTTGTTACCAAATATTGAGCATCCTTCCCTGTGCTTATACATTAGGTCCTTGTTGACTATCTATTCTAATTATAGCAGTGTGTACATTCCAATCCCAAACTCCCTATCTATTCCTCTCTACCACCCTTCCCCCTAATAATAGTAAGTTTGTTCTCTAAGTCTGTGAGTCCATTTCAGTTTTATAAATAAGTTCATTTGTATAATTTTTTATTCCACTCATAAGTACATAAGTGATATCTTACATTTGTCTTTGTCTGACTTGCTTCACTTAGTATGATAATCTCCAGTTCAAACCATGTTGCTGCAAATAGCATTGTTTTATTCTTTTTAAGAACTGAGCAGTGTTCCATTTTATATATGTACCTCGTCATCTTATTTATTCATCTGTCAATGAATATTTATGTTGCATCCATGTCTTGACTATTGTAAACAGCACTGAAATGAATGTTGGGGTGTATGTATCCCTTCAAACCATGGTTTTCTCTGGATATATGCCCAAGAGTGGGATTGCTAGATCATATTGTTTTTCTTCAATTGCTAAGTCATGTCTGACTCTGAGACACCATGAACTGCAGCACGCCAGGCTTCCCTGTCCTTCACTATCTCCCCAAGTTTGCTCAAATTCATGTCTATTGAGTCTAGTGGCCATACCAGTTCACATTCCCACCAAGAGTGTTAGGAGGATTACCTTTTCTGCATACCCTCTTCAGCATTTAATGTTTGAAACTGTAATTGAAAAACTCTCAAAGAACAAAAGTCCAGGACTAGATGGCTTCCCAGGTGAATTCTATCAAACAGTTAGAGAAGAGCTAACACCTATCCTTCTGAAATTATTCAAAAATTTGAAGAGGAAAAAATACTCCCAAACTCATTCTATGAGGCCACTGTCATGCTGATACCAAAACCAGACAAAAAGTAAAAGTGAAAGTGTTAGTCACTCAGCCATGTTCAATCTTTGTGATCCCATGGACTGTAGCCCACCAGGCTCCTCTGTTCATGGAATGGAATTCTCCAGGCAAGAATACTGGATTGGGTAGCCCTACCCTTCTCCAGCAGATCTTCCCAAATAGGGGATCAAACCTGGGTCTCCTGCATTACAGACAGATTACTTACCATCTGAGCCACGTGGGAAGTCCCAAATCAGACAAAGATATGACAAAAAAAGAAAGAAAATTGCAGGTCAATAGTCCATGGAGTCAAAAAGAATCAGACACGACTTAGTGACTGAACAATAACAACAAATAATAATATGGATGACAATACATGCAAAAATCCTCAACAAAATACTAGCAATCTGAATTCAACAACACATTAAAAGGATCATACACTAACATCAAGTGGGATTTATCCCAGGGATATCAAGGATTTTTTCAATATCCACAAATCAATCAGTGTGATACTCTACATCAACAAACTGAAGAATTACAGATATATGGTGTAATTTTCTCAATAGATGACGAAAAAGATTTTGACAAAATTCAACACCTATTTATGATTAAAATAAAACTCTCCACAAAGTGAATAGAGAGGGAATGTGCCTTAACATAATAAAGGCCATATATGACAGGCTTATAGCTAGCATCATACTCAATGATGAAAAGCTGAAAGCAAGTCCTCTAAGACTGGGAACAAGACAAGGATATCCACTCTCACCACTTTTATTCAATATAGTTTTGAATATCCAAGTCATGACAATCAGAGAAGAAAAAGAAATAAAAAGAATTCAAATTGGAAAAAGAAGAAGTCAAATTGTTACTGTTTGCAGGTGGTATGATACTACTATAAAAAATCTTAAATGTGTCACCAGAAAACTATTTGAGTTCTTTCTTTTTTATTTCTTTGTGAATTTTTATTGAAGTATACTTGCTTTACAATGCTGTGTTAGTTTCCGGTACACAGAAAATTGATTCAGTTACATACTTATTCCTTTCCTGCTCCTTTTCCATTATAGGTTATTATAAAATATTAAGTATAATTCCTGTCATTGTTGGTTGTCTATTTTATATATAGTAGTGTGCATCTGTTGGAGAAGGCAATGGCACCCCACTCCAGTATTCTTGCCTGGAAAAATCCCATGGACGGAGGAGCCTGGTAGGCTGCAGGCCATGGTGTCGCTAAGAGTCAGACACGACTGAGCGACTTCACATTCACTTTTCACTTTCATGCATTGGAGAAGGAAATGGCAACCCACTCCAGTGTTCTTGCCTGGAGAATCCCAGGGATGGGGGAGCCTGGTGGGCCACCATCTATGGGGTCACACAGAGTCGGACACGACTGAAGCGACCTAGCAGCAGCAGCAGCAGAGATGTGTATCTGTTAATCCCAACTCCTAATTAATTACTCCTCCCACTTTCCCTTTTGCTAACCATGTTTGTTTTCTATGTCTGTGAGTCAATCTCTGTTTTATCCATAAGTTCATTTGTATACTTTTTTTGATTTCACATATAAATGATATCGTATGATATTTGTCTTTCTATGTCTCATTTACTTCATTTAGTATGATTACCTCTAGGCCCATCCACGTGCTGCATATATGACCGAGTATTATTCCATTGCATATATGTGCCATATCTTCTTTATCCATCCATCTTTCAGTGGACATTTGCATTGCTTCCACATCTTGGCTATTATAATGCTGTTATGAATACTAGAGTGCATATATCTTTCTGAATTGGAGTTTTCTCAGATTTATACCCCAGAGTGGGTATATGCACCCTAGTATGCTATTTTTAGTTTTTTAAGGACCTTCCATACTGTTCTCCATGGTGACTGTACCAACCTACATTCCCACCAACAGTGTAGGCCGATTCCATTTTTTGCACACCCCTTCCAGCATTTATTATTTGCAGACCTTTTGATGATGGCCATTTTGACCAGTGTGAGGTGATACCTCATTGTAGCTCGGCTGATTCTAATGCTGATGCTGTTGCTTTGGTGATCAAATTTGAAAACCATGACATATATCAAACACTCAATTATTAATTTTATTACTACCATTTTTAAAGTTCTTACTGTTTTTATTTCATGAAACTTAAGTATTGCTAGTTTCTTTGGGTACAAAGGAAATTTATACTCTCTCCATAACTTACAGTCTTATTTCTTTTTTTCCCTAGTGTTTATTACAATGACTGTCACAAAATAAGTGCTTAATAATTGCTTTTGTGGGAAATATGAAGAGTCCCTACATCAACTGATGTAATGAATATAATGTAATGAAGTGAGACAGTGTAAAAAAAAAAAAAAAAAGAGCAAGACACAGAGAAAGTGAGGGAGAGAGAGAGAGGCAGGGAGGGAAAGATAGGAAGGGAAAGGGTGCAGAATTTTACATTCTGAGTTCTAAAACTTTACTCTTCACTATGATAAATTTCACATTTTCTTTCTCTAATTTTAAGATGTACAGTCCATGACAGGAGCATCTTGTCTCCAAATCCCTTTTTCATTTCTTCAGTTTCTTTAAAATAGAATGATAAAATCACTGAAGGACTGTCTAACAGAACCAGCAAAAAACACTTTTCAGACTCTTGTTTTGATTTGATTTTATAGCTACTGTCTGGTCTGATAAAAAATGCATCAATTTGGATGTTTGAGCTCTGTCTTTAGCTCAAGATGCTGGTACATCAGCATTCATCTTATTGACAAGATCTTGTGGATATGGAAGAATAAAAATATGACGGGACAGAACAAGACTCGAGGATACCCTGGAGGCCTCTGGTTTCCATATAATCCCAATTTTAAAGGCATTTACAAGGTTGGCCACGTCTAAAAGCCCTATTAGGATTTCAAAGCACGTATTCAATATTTGGCTTCCTCCTTTCCCATCCCGTGAGGAGGAAGATCATGGGAGCAAAGCACACAATCTATATAAAAGCTCTTCAAGTCTGTAAAGCTCTACCTATAAACACTTAACACAATTAGTATCTTGTTTTGTTATTTGCAATAGCTTATAAGTCTTATTAGGAATTTAAATATTAGTTTGCATACTATACAACATATATGATGTGTTGAGGACCATTCTGTACCTATTTATTTGTAAATGCTTAGGGAAATGCATAAAAGGAGAAAATGTGGCATTTGCCTTAATGTAAGACATGATTTTAAGAAAAAGACAATATTTTTAAATGAGACAAATTTTGCCTTTTTAAACAGGCATGAGATCAGTTGTTTTCCTGCCGAAAGACTTTTGGTATCATATTGCTTTTAGAAAACAAACTTTATATTCGCTTGGGCAAAAGATTCATTCAGGTGTTTTTCATAAGATGCTATGTTATGTTATGGGCTTCTATGGTGGCTCAGATCTTAAAGAATCTGCCTGCAGTTGCAGGAGACCAGGGTTTGATTCTGAGGTTGGGAGTATCCCCTGGAGAAGGGAATGGCAGACCACTCCAGTATTCTTGCCTGTGAAATACCATAGACAGAGGAACCTGGTGGGCTACAGTCCATAGGGTCGCAAGGAATTGGACATGACTGAATGACTAAAACTTTCACTTTTCACTATGTTATGGAAAAATCCAAAAGAACCTTTGGCCAACTCAATAGAACGACTGGCAAAATCTCTACGATCTAGCTCAGCTTTCCATCTAATTAGTCTCAACATTCTCATCTCTTGCATAAGCCTATCACCCCTTAGATACTGCAGTCATTCTAACACCCACCATCCTCTTTCATATTATCATGGCTTTGTACGTATATTTTTTTTTTCCTTCAAGATATCTGTCATTGGTGTTTATATAGTCTCTGATAGACAGTAACCATACTATACAAAATATCTCTAGAATCACTTATTAATATGACCCTGCTACTATGTTATTTCAACCTCTGCCTATGCCAACAGACTGCAAGATGAATGGTACGCTTTTTTCCAATTATCATTCTTGTATTATCCCACAAAACCTAGCAAGGTCCCCGGTTATTTGAATGAAAGAAGGCAAATACATATATTCTAAACAATTAGGATTGTATTAAAATTAAAAAAAAAGAAAAATAGAATTAAAAATAGCATATGGTAGGATCAAAAGAGATTATGGACAGTTATTAAACTAGCAATACATTTTAGCTAAGAATGGTTTCCAGGAGGAGGTAAAATGTTGATCTTAATGAACTTATGTCAAATTGAACCTTTAGAAGCCAGTTAATGCTCCGGGGGAAGAAACTGCACCAATAACTCAAAAACTTACATATCCATCAACCTTATTTGTAAGAAAAAAAAAAAAAACATGGTGTAGAATTAAGAAATGCACAGTTACTCATGGCGTATGATGTATCAATATGTCATTAAGAGTCGGAACAATCATAAGATATGAATTTATATCCACTTTAATAGAAGAATAATCAGAGTCTTTGAAGTAAATTAATTACACAAAGTCTAACATTGAGTGTCAGAACTAGGATTCAGAATGAGAGTATGCAGAAGCTCATGGTATTTTCAATATATAACAAGGTTATTCAGATACTAAGAGAAAGAGAAAAAAAATGTAGCTTTCCCATGGTAGTGTGTTCACTAGGAAAGGCAGAAAAAAAAAAGTATTGAAACTACTATTCATTCACTTGAGCTTCTGGTTAAGCTACATTCCTGAGAATCAAAATAACACAAATATACAGCCTCTGTTCTTGTGGGGTTTGTGAGAAGCAGGCATAAACTTAAAAATCCACATGAATTATGCAGAATTTACAACTCTGGTCAATGTGATTTAAAAAACAAAAGTGCTACCTAGTACTTAGAGAGCTAGAATGGAAAGAACAGATCTGAACTTGTCTTTCCTTCTGATGTGATGAAAGAATGTTGACCTAAAAGAGCAGCTGGGATCCACAAGGGTGTGTGTGCTGGCAGAAGGGAGTATGCAGAAGGAAGAAATATTTCAGGCATAGGAAACAGCAGGAGCAAAAGTGTGGGAGCAGGAAGGATGGCCTTTTGTTTAGGCAACTGAGGAAAAAATAGTGTATTCTACACTTTTTGACCCAAGAGAATAGTATATACAAGTCTTCTTACCTTGAAATCTGGTAAAAGAGGAAGATTTTGTGTCTAGTAGTCTTCTTACATTGAAATCTGGGAAAAGAGGAAAATATTGTGTCTAGTAAAGATCAACTTTGACTTGAATTAATGCATCCAACTGGGTTTATCAAGTATTTTCCCCTCTTTGACCATCACACTTCCCTCCGTGGTGGAGATGTTAGAGGAAACACTGAAGTCACAGACACTCAAGCCACAGCATATGATGGATTTGCTTCAGGATAATCTCTAGAAGGGCTGTTACCAATTTCCTTAACAGGCAAGTAGTGGTTGTTCATGGAGAAGGAAATGGCAACCCACTGCAGTATTCTTGCCTGGAGAATCCCAGGGACAGAGGAGCCTGGTGGGCTGCCATCTATGGGGTCGCACAGAGTCGGACATGACTGAAGTGACTTAGCAACAGCAGCAGCAGTGGTTGTTCAGAAATCTGGGACGTGTAACAATAATAAGCTTTAGTCCGTGGATTGTGCCTGATTTGGGCTCAATCCCATAACTTTACTAGCAAGGTCAGTTTGGGCAAGCAACAAAATTTTCTGAGCTTCAGGGTCTTTGCATATCCTACGATTGCAATGAGCTAATAGGAGAAGAAACATAAAGTTCTAAACACGCGTTCAACACCTCGCCTTTTCTTTCCTCCTTCCCTTCCTCTATTCGATTCTGTCTCACCTCTTACACCATCTGCACTGCTTTCAGTCTTCTGACAATATGCCCTCTATCCACCCTTCCTTCTCCATTTTGGTTTGGTATCTTTTCTCTTTTATTCCTGGTGATAAGTTAAAACAAAATAACCCTTATTTTTATTACCTTCATGCTGTATCGAATCCCAAAGAGTGTTACGCTATCATCAGTTCAGCTCAGTCGTGTCTGACTCTTTGTGACCCCACAAACAGTATGAAGAGTATTCTCTCATAAACCAGGACTAATCTCTTCCCTATCGAAATGATAGTGTACACCATGCTGTATAATCATATTGCTTTTCATAGGACCAAAAGAGAATAAGGCAAGGAAATGACATTTTCATCTATTTCAAAGTCAAAATGTTTCCATAAAACTGTGTTGATTTAACGATACTCACTTGAAAATACAGAGCCCTTTGTATGGGGGTAGGGTGAGGAGTCCAGGAAACAGGCTGCATATTTAATACCTTACCCTTTCTTTCCCCTTTCTTTCCTTTACAACTCTATTTAATCTTCTTATAATGTGTGTACTACTCGGCACACCAGTAGTGCTTAAGTTTGCTTCCCTGGTGTTTCAGACAGTAAAGAATCTGCCTGCAATGCAGCATCTGGGTTTGATCCCTGGGTTGGGAAGATCTCCTGCAGAAGGGAATGGCTTACCCACTCCAGTATTCTTGCCTGGGAAATCTCATGGACAAAGGGGCCTGGCAGGCTACAGTCCATAGGGTCACAAAGAGTCCGACACAACTGAGCAATTAACATTTTCACTTTGAGGTAACAGTTCATAAAGATATACTTTCTTTCCCCTCAATTTACAAAAGCCTCTATTTCATCAAAACCACCACTTAGAACCATATTTTCTTTTAAAATCATTTATCCATTATTAGCAGTACTAAAAAGACAGGTGTCAGGCTTAGAAAGGCCAGGTGTTTTAGCTAAGGAATATGCTTGGTGGTTAATTAGAGATATTTTGCAATTCTCCTTGGCTGAGCCTTTGTATTCCTTATTCTAAGGAAGCAAGCTTCTCATGCCTATAGTCTACAGTGCCTTTATGTTAATCCAAAAGCAGCAACCTAGCTCTCCCTCTGAATGTTGTTTTTAAGAAACAAAGATAGAAGAAAAGAAAGATGGTCCCATCTCATTCTTTCTATACATATGTAGTCAACACTCTGCTTTCTCCCGCACTGCTATTTTCTTATCTGTAACTCCTTCACTCTTTGATAAACTCCTTGAATCAAGAGGCTTTATCTTGTCCTCAACTGTACACCAAACAGTTAAGTGTCCAATAATAGAAGTTTAATTACAAAATAGGGAAAGATTGCCCCCTACCTCAGTGCATGCACCACTTACTTTCAATGGGTTCTAGAGTCTTTTCTATCTGAGAGCTCAACATTTCTTATAGGAAGAAACTGAGGGGAAAAAAAAACCCAATACTATGTACCTGGCATATACTAGGTACCATGGTCTGCATTTTTCATACATTAATCTCACTTAATGTACACCACAGCTACGGTAGTTAATTTCCTCCTGTTTTACACAAAAGAAAAGAAAGCCTCAGAGAAAGTAATGACTTTATCAAGGTCACATAGGAAGAAAGTGTCAGATCTTGAATTTGAAGACATGGCCAAGATGGAAAGAACTTGTCTTTTGGTTTAGGCGGTGGGTGGAGGGGCTGACACTGGAGGAGCAAAAAGAGAGCAATGAGAAATAAAAGTGGTCTTGAGAGTGTACATATCCACTGCTGTATTGAAAATGGATAACCAATAAAGACCTGTATAGCACAGGGAACTCTGCTCAATGTCATGTGGCAGCCTGGATGAGAGGAGAGTTTGGGGGAAGAATGGACACAGGTATATGTATGACTGAATCCCTTCACTGTTCATCTGAAACTATTGCAACATTGCTAATCGGCTATATCCCAATACACAATAAATGGTTCAAAGCAAAAGTGGTACCAAGAATTCTATAAGTGAGTGGGAAGATATACTTTGTGAATATTATAGTTACTTGAAAAAAGTCTCAACAGCAATTGGAATTTTACTTTATTGGATCTCTAAGTATAATTTGATTATCCATATATCTAGCATTGTTCCTAGTCTATATTTTCAATATGCTGAGTTGCTCAGTCATGTCCGACACTTTGCAACCTCATGGACTGTAGCCCTCCAGACTCTTCTGTCCGTGGGGATTCTCCAGGCAAGAATACTGGAGTGGCTTGCCATGCCCTTCTCCAGTATATTTTCAACAGAATGACCTATAATGATGCTAGTGATGAAACTGCTGTTTTAAGAGGTACTTATTATTAAATTCTTATACACATTGCATAATTAGAATGGGAAAAATTAGCCTTATATAGTCCTATGCTACAACTGTTAGATATGTAATTTTGTGAGCCAAATGGCTTGGCATAGGGGACCTGGGTTCCCTCTGGGGACTGTTTTGAGCAAAAGCAATCAGGCAGTGATGCAATTGTAACACCTGCAAATATTATTGTAACCTTTTCTACCCACTCTCTACAGCAGGTTAGGTTCCCAGGGAAGCAAAGTCTGAAATGGAATTTAGCATGCAGGGTGTTTATTGAGATGTGCCCTTGGGAGCAACACCTGTGGAAGGGATGGTGGGAAGTAGAATTTGTTTGGCACAGGGAGAAGTCAAGTAACTCTCTGCACCCACACAGAGAGTTCTGGAGCTAGAATGCACTCAGTGCTCAGTCATATTCAGCTCTTTGCAACTGTATGGACTGTAGCCCAATAGCCCCTCTGCATTGTCCCAAGGTGGATCAAGGTCCAGGACCTTATACTCCTGGACTGATTAGTTATTCAGTGTGGGTCATGCCAGGAAAGGGCTTGACCTTGGGTGTGGCAGCTCTCTGCAGCCAAGGCAATCTCTGAAGGAGCTGATAGCTGAAGTCTTTAAAAAGGCTATGGCCTGACATCAGCATCAGCAACTGGGAAAAGGTGTGTCTCAGGGATGGGGAATCTGAGTGGTACTGGAGGATACAGTGTCCACCACAGAGTCTTAAAGATAAACTCCCCTACCTAGATATCTTTACTTATGTAGCGATATCCAACTACAGGAAGTCGTATCTTCCTGTGAACAAAAACAGTGGCTATGTGTTTTTTTTAATCTGCATACGCTTACTCCTTGGAAGGAAAGTTATGACCAACCTAGATAGCATATTCAAAAGCAGAGACATTACTTTGCCAACAAAGGTTCGTCTGGTCAAAGCTATGGTTTTTCCTGTGGTCATGTATGGATGTGAGAGTTGGACTGTGAAGAAGGCTGAGCGTTGAAGAATTGATGCTTTTGAACTGTAGTGTTGGAGAAGACTCTTGAGAGTCCCTTGGACTGCAAGGAGATCCAACCAGTCCATTCTGAAGGAGATCAGCCCTGGGATTTCTTTGGAAGGACTGATGCTAAAGCTGAAACTCCAGTACTTTGGCCACCTCATGTGAAGAGTTGACTCATTGGAAAAGACTCTGATGCTGGGAGGGATTGGGGGCAGGAAGAGAAGGGGATGACAGAGGATGAGATGGCTGGATGGCATCACTGACTCCATGGACGTGAGTCTCAGTGAACTCTGGGAGTTGGTGATGGACAGGGAGGCCTGGCGTGCTGCGATTCACGGGGTCACAAAGAGTTGGACATGACTGAGCGACTGAACTGAACTGAACTGAACTCTTATTTATTAAACTTATAGCCCATTTACAGATTTAAGTAAAATCAACAGGGATTTTTGTAAGCTTTATAAATGAGCTTACATACAGACTTCATGTGGTATATTATTCAGCCCAGCCTACCATAATAACAGTATAGACTGGGTGGCTTAAACCACAGAAATGCATTTTCTCATAGTTCTGGGAGCTAGAAGACTTAGATCAAGATGCCTACACAGATTTGATTTCCGATGAATGCTCTCTTCCTGGCTTTCAGAGGGTTATTTTCTTTCTGTGTTCTCATATGACCTTTCCTCTGTGCATGCCTAGAGAGATAAAGACATCTCTGGTATCTCTTCCTCTTCTTATAAGGGTACTAGCCCTCTCAGGGGAAAAGGCAATGGCATCCCACTCCAATACTCTTGCCTGAAGAATCCCATGGATGGAGGGCTGAAGTCCATGGGGTCGCTAAGAGTCGGAGACGACTGAGTGACTTCACTTTCTCTTTTCACTTTCATGCACTGGAGAAGGAAATGGCAATCCACTCCAGGGTTCTTGCCTGGAGAATCCCAGGGACGGCGGAGCCTGGTGGGCTGCTGCCTATAGGGTCGCACAGAGTCGGACACGACTGAAGCCACTCAGCAGCAGCAGCAGCAGCAGCAGCAGCAGCAGCAGCAACAGCCTTCCTCTCAGAATAGAACCACGCCCTTATGACCTCATTTAACATTAATTACTTTCTTTATCTCCAAATATAGTCAGATTTGGGGGGTTAGGGCTTCAGTGGAAGTTGCACAATTCAGTTCATAAAACAACATCCTTGAGATTTATATCTCATTCCAAGTGTTGTAAAAGTTAAGGTTTCTTTGGTTATTTTCCTTCTTTGTAGGGACTTAGTAAATACTCTCTAAAGCTAATGGATTGTGCCTTCATTGGTGATTTTAAATGGTTCCCCTTTTTATTTAAATTTAGGTTTATTCAAATTTATTCTATCATTATGTACCTGTGACTGATGCTCCTAACTTCAAAAACCTATCTTCTGAAATTGCTCATTTAACCTGTATATTATTCTGCGTATCTTTCAAGTATCTGATTTTTTTCTTTGGTATACAAATTCCATTAGAACTGAGATGTGTACACTATCTTATCTGAGTTGGAAAGAAAAATTGATGATGACAAGGAGGAAATTCTGCCATTTTGGTTGTAATGAGTGAGCATTCAAATTATTTCATTACAAAAGACTTACTGCACTAGGAGGACTTCCGTTTGACTTTGTAATTCTGAGTTTTTACCTGTAGGAAGTAGCTACACACACACACACACACACACACATCTACATATATATACATAAGTACATATATATACATATCTACATATATGTGAGTAGATGCATATGTACATGTATATGTACATACACACACAGACCATATACACACAAAAGGATGTTCATTATAGCATTATTATAGCATTGTTAATCAAACTGAAAAATTAGAAGCAATCTAACAGTCTAATGATATAATTCTAGTAAATAAATTATGATACACCTTCTCAAAAAAATATGCAGCCAAAAACTGTCAAAAGTATTTGTGACAAGGACTATTTATTATAAAGCTTATTTATGTTTCAAAATGGTTTATATGCATGTCTCTATAGGAATATGAGTATATGTATATAGGAAAATATAGAATTGTATATAGCTAAATATTAATAGATTTTATCCCTGAGAGTAAGAATATATTAACAGATAATGTTTTTTTTTATTCTTGATGTTTTATTTATTCCTATTTTTTAATTTTCTGTAATTAAAATGCCTTAAATATGTAATTAAAATGCATAGCAAATATCAGTTTAAATTTTGTAAAAACATTATAAATTAGCACTCAGTCTAATACTACTAACAGTAATGATAGTTAATATTGATTGCTTACAATATGACTTTCACTTCCTTAAGATCTCTACCTAATTTAATTCATATAATCCAAGAAATCTAAGCCAACCATTCAGGCAGGATTTTGTGTATGTCTTCTAAAGAACAAAATCCAGAACCCAGTATCTCTACAACTATTCCTTATTATCAACAACAGGTAAACTACATTACAACTTTCTATTGAAAGATGAAACTGAAGAAAGCATTTTTAAAATAAGTAAGACTATACTAAATTCAGGAATTTATTCAAGTTTATACTTGAAGAAGAATGGCTAAAGGAGACGGGACTCAACATGAGAGAGCCCGTGACAGACTCTTAGGTCTAGAGGTCCCTCCTCAGAGAATTAACCCAACTTTACTGTTTATGGACGAGACAGCCTTTTTCAGAGGGGAAAAGCGGTATGCAAAGGCTTCCAGATATAGAACTAGAACTCAAATCTCTATTCACAGTTTTTAGTTTTTCCACTCTTACCAAATTATTTTCCATAATAGATCTTATTTCTTTATGACTATCCATATTTGGGAAACAATTAGCTAATCTGAATTTTAAGATTACCCCTAAAGCACAAAATTCCTGAAGTGTTCAACCATTTCAAATATTTCACAACTGTTGCCTCGGGATTTAGACTTTTATTCTGGATCAGTTCCCTTTAATCAACATAAAAGAACTTAAATAATGCCAACTTTTTATACCCTTATTCCTGTGAGTTGGGTATCCTTATTCATTAATTTATAGACATGGAGATTAAGGGTAATTTTAAAAAATTATTCAATGACAAGCACATATTAAGTTGCTAAGGTAGATAATATTGGAAGTGAATACCACTTTATTTGAAAACTACTTTTTTCTTTTATAAGACATCCCATCCCCCAGTCAATGGACACTTTGATCCAGGAGAAAAACCACATAAAGAAATGCAAAATTTTAAAAAAGATAAAAGTCTCATCATTGTTAATATCAGGCTAAATTTGTAACATTCACTTCTCAAAAATTAGTAGATGAGCTTCCCTGGAGGCACACTGGTAGAAACAGCCACCTTTCAATTCAAGAGATGTGGGTTTGATCCCTGATCCAGGAAGCTCCCACACGCCATAGGTCAAGTAAGTCCACGTGCCAAAACTACTGAGCCTGTGCTCAAGAGTCCAGGAGCCACAATGACTGAGGCCACATGTCACAACTGCTGAAGCCTGCTCACCCTAGAATCAGGGTTCCACAACAAGAGAAGCCTGAGCGCCACTGCTAGAGAGTAGCCCTTGCTCACTGCAACTAGACAAAAGCCAGCACAGCAACGAAGACTCAGCGCAGCCTAAAAACAAGTAAATAAAAATATTCTAAAGAGGAGTAGATGGAAAAATGAGGAATATATTGAGGTAGACACAAATGTGAAATAGTGTAATGAATGACAGATCAAATATTAGCCTCAAAACTTGATTTATTTTTGCATTTCTTGATAATATAATGCATTTAGAAAGTTCAGACTCACCTTGTTGCAAATAGCAATTACTCCTTAAAGTAATCTGCTTTGCAATTTCAGGGTATTTTCATTCAAATAAAAATGGCAGTAAGAATGGTATCTCTAAGGCTACAAAAATAAGATGAGATGGAGTCCTGTTTTCTTTCATCAGGACTTTCCCATTTACTCTCATGTCTCCGGGGTCTAGCAAATTGTCTGGCAATAGCAGGAGCTAAATAACCATTTGAGGAAGTAAAAAATAATAAATGACCCGTTGAGCCTTGCCCCTGCTCTTATACTTTGATGTTGGGACTTCCCTCTCCTCAGATGATGGGTTAGTTATCAAAAATGCATCAAAAAACGCTTGTTTTGTGCCCACTATTTCTAGTATGAGAGATTAACAAGCCTATCTGAAAATGATCTGAGAAGTGGGGTTAGATGAGAAGCACAGAGTACATATATTTTCCTCATCCTCTTTTTCCCTCCTCTTTTTTAATTTTAACTTTCTTTAATCTGCTACTTCTTTAAAGATTCTGCATATTGGGAATGGTTAATTTAAGGTTCCTTATGAAAAAGTGGGCTAAAAAGTAGCTGTGAAGAATTCTAAATTTCTTTGTCCACAAATACCCCCTTCAAATAAATACTCCATTCTGTAACAACAGGTGATATAGTGTATGTCTCTAAACAAGTGAACCTTTGCTTTTGGGCACTGATGTGTCTGCATTTTTCTTATATCTTTACTTCACATTGCCTTTCCGTGATTGCATTTCCTACAACTAGATTTGGATATACTGGCTTGACCATGTGGACCTTCGGTTCAGTTCAGTCACTCAGTCGAGACCGACTCTTTGTGACCCCATGAACCGCAGCAAGCCAGGCCTGCCTGTCTATCACCAACTCACAGAGTTCACCCAAACCCATGTTCATTGAGTCGGTGATGCCATCCAACCATCTCACCCCCTTCTCCTCCTGCCCCCAATCCCTCCCAGTGTCAGGGTCTTTTCAAACGAGTCAGCTTTTCACATCAAATGGCCAAAGTATTGGAGTTTCAGCTTCAACATCAGTCCTTCCAATGAACACCCAGGACTGATCTGCTTTAGGATGGACTGGTTGGATCTCCTTGCAGTCCAAGGACTCTCAAGAGTCTTCTCCAACACTATAGTTCAAAAGCATCAATTCTTCTGCACTCAGCTTTCTTTATAGTCCAACTCTCACATCGATACATGACCACTGGAAAAACCATAGCCTTGACTAGACCAACCTTTGTTGGCAAAGTAATGTCTCTGCTTTTTAATATGCTGTCTAGGTTGGTCATAACTTTCCTTCTAAGGAGTAAGTGTCTTTTAATTTCATGGCTGCAGTCACCATCTGCAGTGATCTGGGAGCCCCCCAAAATAAACTCTGCCAATGTTTCCACTGTTTCCCCATCTATTTGCCATGAAGTGATGAGATCCGATGCCATGATCTTCATTTTCTGAATGTTGAGCTTTAAGCCAACTTTTTCACTCTCCTCTTCCACCTTCATCAAGAGGCTCTTTAGTTCTTCTTCACTTTCTGCCATAAGGGTGGTATCATCTGCATATCTGAGGTTATTGATATTTCTCCCAACAATCTTGATTCCAGCTTGTGTTTCTTCCAGCCCACCGTTTCTCATGATGTACTCTGCATATAAGTTAAATAAGCAGGGGGACAATATACAGCCTTGACGAACTCCTTTTCCTATTTGGAACCAGTCTGTTGTTCCATGTCCAGTTCTAACTGTTGCTTCCTGACCTGCATACAAATTTCTCAAGAGGCAGGTCAGGTGGTCTGGTATTCCCATCTCTTTCAGAATTTTCCCCAGTTTCTTGTGATCCACACAGTCAAAGGCTTTGTCATAGTCAATAAAGCAGAAATAGATGTTTTTCTGTGTGGACCTTAGCAGTAAATTTTCTCCATGGACACAAAGTTTATCATGCTAGGTATCAGAATTCTAACAGAATTTCCTATTTGAAAATAGTTTTCCTTCCTGCTAGGTTTGCTAACCTAAAACCTCTCTGCTGATATCCCCCTTACGTGAACCCATTGATTCCCATACTTTGAAAAATGGGTCAGAGAAGACTTGCTCTGTACCCACTATTTCTAGTATAAGGGATTAGCAAGCCTATCTGAAAATGATCAGAGAAGTGCAATTAGAGAAGAACAGAGTATATTTTCTTCAGAATCTTTTGGTGTATGATTATGTGCAGGTGTATATGTTTATATACATATACCTCCAGCTCTACCAGTTTAATACCTTTTGTGATAGTGGGCATAATACTTAAACCTCTAAATCTTCACTTGCTATTAGCTAAAAGTTAATAAATGCAACATATTTAATCAGCTGTTAACAGAAATTGACATAAACATTTACATGTCTATTTTGCCTACTATGTTAGGCATTTTTATCCAAGAAATGCTAGTTTTTGTATCTCTAGTCCTAGGTATCCAGTAAATGTTTAGTATCAGTAGGTACTAAATAAAAGGAAAAAAAATAGATTATCTTCCAAATCATACAAATAGGACAATATTGAGTATTATATCATCCCTAAAGTCATTTATAGTTTTCAAGGTATACAGTATTTGGAACCAAGGATGTATTTACTATAGTTAGAATTATAAAATATAAAGATTATGTAATTGTAAATGAGATTTAAAGCACAACTAGAATATTTCATCTTGATTACCTTTATTTGGTTATTTACCATAGCAGTCCTTTTCAAATATTCATAGAAAATGGCATTATATTGTTATAACAACAAAACACTCAATATCAATCAAACCAGCTTCCAAAGGACTAACATACACATCAATTTACTGAATATTTAAAATATCTCCCTGTGTGACAAATGAGGAACAAGTAAAGTCACCATTAACTGAAATATAATAATAAATTGTATCCTCAACAGAATCAAATCCATCCTACATTCTCACTGGTAAACATTTATTTAAAGTAGTTTTAAAAGTCCTGGTTTTATAAGGATATATGCATTTTTCTCGTACTGGATTATAGCAAATCCATGCATTTTCAGCCTGCTATGCAAAAAGGTACATGTGCTTTTCACTCTCAAGTCCAAAGAAACTAAATTTATCTGCCCTACTTGTTTCATTTATACCACATACATTATTATATTCTAAGGTGATGGCTAATAAGCTTTTCTCAAAGGTACTTTTTAAAAAATGGATTTGTTTTTTTCTTTCTCCAGATAAAGTATACTCCAGTAAAGAAATGGAATTTATCCAAGTATTTTGTGCATAACTGCTGTGTGACAGGGACCTTCAAAGAGTCTCAGGATAGGAAGAAAACGCTTTTGTAGATTGATAATTAAAAAAAATAAGTTATTGAGCACTTTCTATACACAATATTAAGTGTAATAATATGGTATATAAAAACATGTTAAGAAGCAGCAGAAGATAAAATAAACAGCTGCTTATTTGCTTGTGACAGGTGACAGCGGGTCTGCACAGTACGGAGCAGACAAAACTGCTCACTGCGCCTTGCCCCAGGGCAAGTGCATGACCATGCTGCATCACATTCGGAGCAGTGGCAGGGGGGACCTCATCACTAAGACCAAGAAAGAGGGAGCTGGATAGCAGCTTTCTCACTGCCTGTAGATCATTTGGAGAAGGCAATGGCAACACACTCCAGTACTCTTGCCTGGAAAATCCCATGGACGGAAGAGCCTGGTGGGCTGCAGTCCATGGGGTCACTAAGAGTCGGGCACGGCTGAACGACTTCACTTTCACTTTTCACTTTCATGCAATAGAGAGGGAAATGGCAACCCACTCCAGTGTTCTTGCCTGAAGAATCCCAGGGACGGGGGAGCCTGGTGGGCCGCCGTCTATGGGGTCGCACAGAGTCGGACACGACTGAAGCGACTTAGCAGCAGCAGCAGTAGATCATTTATTTACACAACTTACTAGACTGGTTGGGGCTTCCCTGGTGGCTCAGATGGTAAAGCATCTGCCTACCATGCAGGAGACCCGGCTTCGATCCCTGGGTCAGGAAGGTCCCCTGGAGAAGGAAATGGCAACCCACTCTTGTACTCTTGCCTGGAAAATCCCATGGACAGAGGAGTGTGGTGGGCCACAGTCCATGGGGTCACAAAGAGTTGGACACAACTGAGCAACTCCACTTTACTTTGCTTTTACTTTACTGGACTGGTTCTCTGGTCTCAGGGTTTCCCTGGTGGCTCAGCAGTAAAGAATCCACCGGCCAATTCAAGAGACATGGTTCAATCCCTGGTCCAGGAAGATCCCTTAGAGAAGGAAACAGCAACTCACTCTGGTATTCTTCCTTGGAAAATCCCATGGACGAGGAGCCTGGTGGGCTACAGTTCATGGGGTCCCAAAAGAGTCATGATTTAGTGACTGAACAACAATAACAACATATCAGGTCTAAATAAGTCTTCAAGCCAATTTAGAATTTAGGTGCTTCTATCAATGAAAATTTCTTCAGTCTGAAGTCAACTCCTTGTTTTTCATAAGACATGAAGAAATGTGCTATATTCCAAATTCAATCAAGCCTAAAACTTGATTTTCTGTGCTTACTTTGTTCCTGAAGCCACCAAAATAGTTAGATCTAGAATCAGATGTTTTCACTGCCATGACAGTCAAACAGGACTCATTTATAATCTATTTGTCTGCTTTGCAGTCAAGTGTGCAAATATATGTTCTTATAGCATATTTAGACCTGTGGTAAAATCACCTCAGTAATAATTCACTGATGCAGTTAGGTAGACATTGACACAACTATGAAAACTTGAAGATATTAATTTAAGAAATATTGTTTCAAGGACCTCCCCAGTGCTATAGTGGTTGAGACCCTAGCACACCAGGCATGGGTTCTTTCTTTGTTGAGGGAAATAAAGCCCCACATGCTGCATGCCACAGTTAAAACAAAAAAAAAAAGAAAGAAAGAAAAATATTATTTCAAAATGTAAAACATGTTTAATATCTGATTATAATGTTTATCTATGTATAATTAACAGAAGCAGAGATTTTAAGAAGAGATGGCAAGAATACACAGAAGAACTATACAAAAAAGATCTTCATGACCCAGATAACCATGATGGTGTGATCACTCACCTAGAGCCAGACATCCTGGAATGCCAAGTGAAGTGGGCCTTAGGAAGCATCACTATGAACAAAGCTAGTGAAGGTGATGGAATTCCAGTTGAGCCATTTCAAATATTAACAGATGATGCTTTGAAAGTGCTGCACTCAATATGCCAGCAAATTTGGAAAACTCAGCAGTGGCCACAGGACTGGAAAAGGTCAGTTTTCATTCCAATCCCAAAGAAAGGCAATGCCAAAGAATGCTCAAACTACCTCACAACTGCACTCATCTCACATGCTAGTAAAGCAATGCTCAAAATTCTCCAAGCCAGGCTTCAACAGTACATGAACCATGAACTTCCAGGTGTTCAAGCTGGATTTAGGAAAGGCAGAGGAACCAGAGATCATTGCCAACATCCGCTGGATCACCAAAAAAGCAAGAGTTCCAGAAAAATATCTGCTTCTGCTTTACTGACTATGGCAAAGCCTTTGAGTGTGTGGATCACAATAAACTGTGGAAAGTTCTTAAACAGATGGGAATACCAGACCACCTGACCTGCCTCTTGAGGAATCTGTATGCAGGTCAGGAAGCAACAGTTAGAACTGGGCATGGAACAACAGACTGGTTCCAAATTGGGAAAGGAGTACATCAAGGCTGTATATTGTCACCTTGCTTATTTAACTTATATACAGAATACATCATGCTAAATGCTGGGCTGGATGAAGCACAAGCTGGAATCAAGACTGCCAGGAGAAATAGCAATAAGTTCATATATGCAGAATATACCACCCTTATAGCAGAAAGTGAAGAAGAACTAAAAAGCCTCTTGATGAAAGTAAAAGAGGAGAGTGAAAAAGTTGTCTTAAAACTCAACATTGAGAAAACTAAGTTCATGGCATCTGGTCTCATCACTTCATGGCAAATAGATGGAGAAACAATGGAAACAGTAACAGACTATTTTTTTTGCCCTCCAAAATCAGTGTAGATGGTGATTGCAGCCATGAAATTAAAAGTTGCTTGCTCCTCAGAAGAAAAGTTATGACCAATCTAGTCAGCTTATTAAAAAGCAGAGACATTACTTTGCCGACAAAGGTCCGTCTAGTCAAAGCTATGATTTTTCCAGTAGTTATGTATGGATGTGAGAATTAGACTATAAAGAAAGCTGAGTGCTGAAGAATTGGTGCTTTTGAACTGTGGTGTTGGAGAAGACTCCTGAGAGTCCCTTGGACTGCAAGGAGATCCAACCAGTCCATACTAAAGGAAATCAGTTCTGAATATTCATTGGAAGGACTGATGCTAAAGCTAAAACTCCAATACTTCGTCCACGTGATGCGAACTGACTCATTTGAAAAGACCCTGTTATTGGGAAAGATTGAAGGCAGGAGGAGAAGGGGATGACAGAGGATGAGATGGTTGTATGGTGTCACCAACTCAATGGACATGAGTCTGAGTAAACTCCAGGAGTTGGTGATAGACAGGGAAGCCTAGAGTACTGCAATCCATGGGGTCACAATGAGTTGGACACAGCTGAGTGACTGAACTGAATTGATATATAATTTTATTTTTATAAAAGACAAAGTATACTCATTAATTATAATTTATATATATATAAAAACTATTATTTAGTATGCTATAGTCAATGGACACTCACAATAAAAATTTATTTTTAAAGGTTTAAAAAGTTAAGTATATAGGTTGCCAGTGATTCAAATAGATCACTGGATTTGAAAATAGTGGCAAACACTTGAAATAGGGAAGCTCAGAAATGTTAAGTTTCATTACTTTGACTTGTAGAAACTTCTTATAACTTCAGTTTTACAATTCAGCATTTTGAAGTCTCCCAGTTATAATAAATCATAAAATCCCTCAGTTATAATAAATAGTAAGTATTCTCTGATAAGGAACTGTGGTAAGTCTAAATTTAAAAAATGAATGGCATATGATATAATCAAAGACAATTGACAAACATGGTATGGAGCAGCTATTTAGAGTTCAAATTCTCTTTCAGTATGTCTTTGCATGAGAAGTAGAAAGCAGTCAAAAACCTCAACATATTTTTCCTCAATTTTTCCCCAATGCATTATCAATATAGATTTTAAAGCTGATATGTAGTTTAAAAAGGTTTAATTATATGTCAATATAAAGAGGTTCGGAGAAGGCAATGGCACCACACTCCAGTACTCTTGCCTGGAAAATCCCACGGACGGAGGAGCCTGGAAGGCTGCAGTCCATGGGGTTACTGAGGGTCGGACACAGCTGAGCGACTTCACTTTCACTTTTCACTTTCATGCATTGGAGAAGGAAATGGCAACCCACTCCAGTGTTCTTGCCTGGAGAATCCCAGGGACGGGGGAGCCTGGTGGGCTGCCATCTATGGGGTCGCACAGAGTCAGACACGACTGAAGTGACTTAGCAGTAGCAGTAGCAGTATAAAGAGGTTAAGTTAAAATACCTTTAATTTTAGGATTAAAGGAATTTACCAATAAAGGTTTTTTTATTCCTTATTTTAAGAACTATTTTTTGAGAGACTACTATATGCTGACTATTGTTCCAGGCACCAGGAATACACATGTGAACAAGTTAGAGCCTGCATTCTCATGAAGCAGTTAAGCAATTATTATACAAATAAGTAATGTAATTTATAATTATAAAACTTCTTCACTTTTGACATATTTGTTGAGCACCTTCTATATGCTAGGGGCACTAGTGAGTGCTTGAGATTTATCAATGAACAAAAACAAAAGCTGTCTTCAAGAGCTGTGCATATTGATTCGATGAAGAAAATAAAGTATAACGACATGGGACTAAGATCCTTTTTCTAAGAGAGCTGAGACAAGGAGAATCTGAGGAAGTGGTATTTTTTTTAATTTTTAAAAATATAAATTTATTTATTTTAATTGGAGGTTAATTACTTTACAATATTATATTGGTTTTGCCATACATCAACATGAATCCGCCACAGGTATATATGTGTTCCCCATCCCAAACTCTAATAGAGACTAGAATGACATGAAGGAGTGAGACCTGTGAGAATCTAGGGAGATAGAATTCCAGGCAGAGAATGCAACAGGTATAAAGGCTTTTGAAACCGACAAGGGCTTGGTGGGTGCTAGGAACAGCAAGAGCCTTATCGCTGGAGCACAGTGGCCCGAGAGGGAGTGGCATGAGGCGAGATCAGGGAGATAACTGGTCCAAAAATGAGATCCTGATTTTGATCCAAGTGTGACGGGAAGTCATTAACAGGTTTGAACCTCCTGAGTAAAGTGATCAAATTTACCTTTTTAAAAGAGGTCTCTCAGTTACAAATGTAACAAATGCACTGCTGTGGTTTTGATGTTGATAGCTGGGGTGCTTTGCATGTGTGGGGAACTCTGCCCCTTCTACTCAATTTTGTTATGAACTCTAAAGGCAGCATAGGCAACAACAAAAAATTGCATTTTTTAATCAGTTATAAAATAACCAGTAAGTGTTACTGATATCTCTTCCTGATACCTAATCAGGTATTCTTCCTTATTTCCCAATAATGTTGATACAATGAACATATTCGAAACAAAAATGGTAACACCACACAGAATAAAATTGATTAGTGGAAAAGAAGAAAAAAAGCCCCTCAGTAACATGGAGGATAGACAAGGAAAAAATGTTCATGGCTTGGAATAGAGCAATGACAATGGATCTGGCAAGAACTGATCAAATCTGAGTACGTTTTGAAGTTAGAACAAAAAACTGATTTGTTGATAGATTGATTCACCATTGGTTGTGAGGGAAAGCAAAGATAGAAAGATGTCTCCTAGGTTTTTGGAATGAGCAACCGGGCAAACCAAGATGCCACCTACAGAGACAGATGAAAGTGGCATAGTGATGATGGGCAGGTAATCACGAGTTCTCTCTGAACGTGAAAAAGTAACAAAGCCTATTATATATTGCTATGTTAAGGAGTCAGTGATATGCTAAGTCTGTGGCTTTAGTGAGAATTTGGGGCTGGAGATAATTTGGGGGTCGTTAAAATTTAGATAAAAGTGAAAACTATAAAATTGGGGGGAAATTGGCTAAAAAGAGAGGAAAGATTGAAAAGAGCCAAAAACTGAATCTTCAAACACTTCAAAATTTAAAATTGTAGAAAAGAGGAGCCAACAAAGGGACTTTGGAAAGAGCAGTTGATGTTTAAGTGAGCTCTGAAGCGTTAGCAGTGACAGGAAAAAGAGGAGACTCTGGAAAAGAGGAGACATAGGAAAGTGCTCAAAGCTGAAAAAAGCATGATCCAGTGGAGAATGAAAAACAATTTCTCTGTTGTAGGAAAGCAGAATACGAAGGGGAAAAAGGTTAGAATTGACCCTGGAAAGGGAGGGAACAGCTGTCTATCCTGGAGGTTGTTATGATAATCAAAGAAAAAGATGGTAGTGGCCTGCTTCAGGGTGGTGGGGGAGGAATGGAGCACGCCAGATAAACCAGGGAAATGTGTAGGAGGCGTGCGTTGGAGTCCTGCCCAGTTACTCAGCCATGTCTGACTCTGGAATGGGTTGCCATTTCCCTCTACAGGGGCTCTTTCTGATCCAGGGATCAAACCTGCATCTCCTGAATTGACAGGTGGATTCTGTACAACTGAGGCACCTGGAAAGCCCTTATATGAGGCAGGAGTGTCCAAATTGCATGATGTTTTGACATTGAAATGGAAACAAGGAAACTCTGGTTTCAGGCCAATCTATTGACCTTCCTTTTAAACATTTTATAATATGTAGCTGTTGGAAAAATAGGGGAAAAATATATAACCCCACTAACAGAAATACTGGCTTCCCTTGTAGCTCAGTCAGTAAAGAATCTGTCTGCAATGCAGGAGGTCTGGGTTCGATTTCTGTGTTGGGAAGAGCCTCTGGAGAAGGAAATGGCAACCCACTCCAGTATTCTTGCCTGGAAAATCCCATGGACAGAGGATCCTGGTAGGTTACAAAGGGGGTAGTTAAAGGGTTGGACATGACTTAGCAACTTAACCACCATGACAGAAATACTATTTTCTTTTCACATTTTAACAGTATTCTTGAATATAATGTTGAAATGTGGCAATCCTAATAAACATGCACATCTCCATAAACACTTCTATGCTGCCTCACAGTATCTACAGATACCATTTAAATGAAAGCATATTGTATCATAGACTACAAATAATTTAATTTACTGTCTCCATTTTTGAACACTTACTACTTCCACTATCTAACCATTGTCACTAGCACTACACGCTCATGAACATGGACTTGCCTTACTTTTGAATTATTTGTTCAGGGTATAATTGAAGATGCTGTAAATACACAAATATTACCAACTGCTTTTTTAAAGTTTTACCAGTAGACAATTCTCTCAGGAATATATCCATGTACTACATTCAACACAATCTAAACAGAACTGAATATTTTTCTTAAAAATATCTTCTGACTAAATGTGTGATTTCAGTTTTCCTGTTAATTTGATTAGTATGGTTCATTTCTAGCAAGATGAGCTGTTTACCTAACTAAACACTCCCCTTATTGCTAAGCATTTATATTAAGGCTTTTAACTCACTTAAAGTGTGTTTTTGTTCAGCTAGTTGTACAGGTTTTTATATAACAAAGTCATTAATCATTATGAGTTCCTCTGAAAAATGTTCAGTATACTTCAAATAAAAAAAAAAACAAAACAAAACAGAATCAGGCATAAGATGAAGGTTTGTATCCTGGTTTCAATATGTTTTGCTAGTTAGATTAGAACCCTGACTCTCTGGCTTATGAACTTTGCTTGGGTTTAATCCTTTCCCTTCCCAGTATGTCACAGTGTAATTTTGAGGGTTCAGGTAAGCTAATATATGTGTGAAGTTTGTTTTAAAAGAAAATAAATTGGTGATATTACTATTTGAGCATTTCAGTTGGGTGCTTGAGGGAAGGAAACACTGAATAATTTTTGACATCATTGAAGCTCTTGCAGCCTGTGGCTGTCTCTTCTGCTTATACATCAGGTCAGTCTTGCTCCCAGGGAAGAGAACAATCCAGGGGATATGGATTCTATTAAATGAATATGTGTATAAATATTTAATTTTAATTATCAACTTAGTCAACTCTAGGAACAACATAAAAAATAAAATCATGAAGCTTAGAAATTATATTAAAAATTCCTGATGGGTGTGGTGCACATTTTAGACTTTTATAGAGTCTGATATAATAAGAGGAGAGAGAACCAATAAATGTTCTCATCACTAAAACATTCAGTTTGTAAATTATATTTATTATCTTTAATTTCACTTTAATAATGAAGTAACTATGTAGTAATTTTTATGCCAGACTAATAACTTATGATGGCCAAATTGGGCTGTCATGCCTTTAATTATGGTTTAAAAAATAATATAAAAGATGGTAAAATTTGTATTTGCTTAAAGACTCAAGAGTCTAGGTAATTTAATAAGATAAATTATAAATTAAATTAATAGTTTATGACTTAGTGGATGATAATATAACCAATATAGCAACATACTGAATTTCATAGGGGGAAAAAAAGAAACTTTTCTTCACTAATAGGTATTTATAATGCATGTGTTCATGTGCTTGCCTAAATATTTAAAACATTAAAATTACAGACAGGAATTGAACTGGGGTCTCCTGCATTGCAGGCAGATTCTTTACCAGCTGAACTTCCAGGGAAACCCAAAATTAAAGAAGGTTTACTGAGATTAATACACAGAGGTATAATTACCTTTCTATCTTTTAAGATGATGTCTTTCTTCTCAATTTGTCCAAAGCAGATGCTGAAATCATCCAAATTATATACTGAGAAGTAACTTTTGCCAAAGCACAGGAAAATCCTTTTCTGATGGCTTTCCTTCCACTGCATCTTCGCTCCTCTGAACTCATTTTTTATCCCTTGCTCCTCCCATACGCAATGGCTCATTCTAAAAACTGGCATGGCCAAGCAAATACTTATAGTTACTTTTGCAATCTTAAAAAATTTCCAGTAACTATTATAAACTTAAAAACACATTTAGGGAAACACAAAGTCTGCTGTTATCTGTTTTTCATTAAAAAAAAATAAACATTAGGTCCACATTGGGCTTCCCAGGTGGAGTTAATGGTAAAGAACTTGCCTGGTAATACTGGAGAGATCAGGGACCCGGGTTCAATCCCTAGGTCGGGAAGATCCCTTGGAGGAGGGCATGGCAACCCACTCCACTATTCTTGTCTAGAGAATCCCCTGGACAGAGGATCCTAGCCAGCTCCAGTCCATGGGGTCACAAAGAGTGGGACATGACCGAACGACTTAGCACCTACATGCAGACACTGGGCAGTTGTTTCCATTAGTCCGTTCATCTATTTTATGCTATGGAAGTGACTCAAAGACTGTCTTTTGCTGTGATCTTGGAAAACTTACCTGACAAATTTAGACTAAACATCACCTCTACAGCAGGAACTGTAATGGCTCACAACTGTACTGAGAATATCATCATCCTTATGGACTGCCTACAGGTTCATCTCCTTATAAATCTTGCCATCCTCTAAAACTTGTCATGAGCACTCATCTCTCTTAACCACAAGCTTCTGTCCAATTTGTGAACATATCACTCATGTGTTCTATAATCTGTACTCGTGGTAGTTCAAAGTTCATAGTAAAACCACTATCACAGGGTGTACAAGGGGAATTCCTTCTGCTCATTCTTAATTGTGAGTTTGAAATGGACATATGTAAGAGCAGAAGGCATCATCTTCCTTGAAGAAATCTGCTGTGAAGAGGACCTACTTCAATTAATGACACCACTGTCTACACAGGGATCTGCAACCTGGGTATCAGCCTCCCCTCCTTCCCCTCCTTGCCGTTTTTATACCCAAACTATTCCTTGGATGACTTTATTCTCATTGTCTTCTGCCACTTTTCTAGCTGAATCTCAACCACAGCTCATAAGCATTAGTGAAATCAGCTTCCAGCTTGTCATCCTGCCTTAATCTTGTCCGTGTCAAATTTATATTCTGCCAAAATGAGTTATATCTTTTATTCTTTCATTAAGTATTTCAAGGTTTTCAAGATTTTATGACATTGTTGCCAACGTCCATGTACTCATCACTCAAGCATTCTAATTTACGGCATCAGGTGATTTAAAGTCATAGCTATTACTTATAAAGCATTTTTATGCCAGTAATAGAAATGCTTTAGCATGCTCATGAGCAAAAGGGATTTTATTGCCTCTGTATTAGCCCTCACAAGATGGCAAAACATAATACCACAACCCTTTTCCTCACTCAACTGTGGTTTTGAGCCCTATTCTTATTGACAAATGTTCTTTAGCTCATTTACTTTGTCAGTGACTCTCATTCTCCTCATTCTGTCATTTCCCCCTTACACAGTTACATTTCGCCAACCAGCATTGCCATCACACAGTTGAATCCATGCTCAACCTCCTTCCTCTTCTTCTACTTAATTGCACTAGTCTGTCATAACCTCAGCATTTGTTCTGTCCATCCCTCGCTCTATTCTCTGCAAATATCTGCACTGATGAAATGGTTTTAGATTGTATACTTGCTCTCAGTTTATTATTACTATAATTCAATATACATGCTAGCAAAGTAATGCTCAAAATTCTCCAAGCCAGGCTTCAAGAGTACATGAACTGAAAACTTCTGGATATTCAAGCTGGATTTAGAAAAGGTAGAGGAACCAGAGATCAAATTGCCAAAATCCGTTGGATCATCAAAAAAGCAAGAGAGTTCAGAAAAACATCTGCTTTATTGACTACGCCAAAGCCTTTGAATGTGTGGATTACAACAAACTGTGGAAAGTTCTTAAACAGATGGAATACCATACCACCTTACCTTCCTCCTAAGAAATCTGTATGCAGGTCAAGAAGCAACAGTTAGAACCAGACATGGAACAGTGGACTGGTTCCAAACTGGGAAAGGAGAAGGTCAAGGCTGTATATTGTCACTCTGCTTATTTAACTTCTATGCAGAGTACATCACACAAAATACTGGGCTGGATGAAGCACAAGCTGGAATCAAGATTACTTGGAGAAATAGCAATAACCTCAGATATGCAGATGACACCACCCTTATGGCAGAAAGCAAAGAGGAACTGAGGAACCTCTTGATGAAAGTGAAAGAGGAAAGTGGAAAATCTGGCTGAAAATTCAACATTCAAAAGACTAAGATCATGGCATCTGGTCCCATCACTTCATAGCAAATAGATGGGGAAACAATGGAAACAGTAACAGACTATTTTCTTGGGCTCCAAAATCAGTGCATGTGGTGACTGCAGCCATGAAATTAAAAGATGCTTGCTCCTTGGAAGAAAAGCTATGACAAACCTAGACAGCATATTAAAAAGCAGAGACATTACTTTGCTGACAAAGGTCTGTCTAGTTAAAGCTGTGGTTTTTCCAGTGGTCATGTATGGATTGAGAGTTTGTCTATAAAGAAAGCTGAGCACCAAAGAATTGATGCTTTTGAACTTGTTTTTGGGAAGACTCCTGAGAGTCACTTGGACTGCAAGAAGACCAAACCTGTCAATCCTAAAGGAAATCAGTCCTAAGTATTCATTGGAAGGACTGATGCTGAAGCTGAAACTCTAATACTTTGGCCACCTCATGCGAAGAACTAACTCATTGGAAAAGACCCTGAATTTGAGAAAGATTGAAGGTAGGAGAAGAAGGGTACGACAGAGGATGAAACAGTTGGATGGCATCACCGACTTGATGGACATGAGTTTGAACAAGCTCTGGGAGTTGGTGATGGACAGAGAAGGCTGGTGTGCTGTGGTCATGGGGTCACAGAGTTGGACACAACTGAGAGACTGAACTGAAGTTGAAAAATGTAATATAAGTTTTCAATATAAGTTGAAAAATGTAAATTTATTACTTCAAGTAAACAATTATTTCAAGCTAACAATCCTATTAGTGTTCCTATTCCATTCACTCTCCTTGCTATTCTATGACTCTTTAGAACTTGCCTGTCTTTTCCCAAACTTCGAATAACTTAATTCTCAGCTCATGATGATTCTTCCTATTTCCCTGAGAAAATGAGAGCAATTACAATGAGAATTCCCCCACAATCCTATTATAAAATCTGCCCACGTGCTTCCATATATACCACAGTATCGTCTCTACCTCCTTTCCTGGGAAATAAACCCAGTGCCTTTCTTTCTAAGGCCGCCTTTCCACAGACATTCAGCTCCAACCTAGGACACCACACAAGCAATTCTTTCTCTCCTGCTTGTTACACGTTCTCTTTCTATGTAATCATTTCTTGTATTAATACAAACATACTATAATTTAAAAAACAAAGTTACCAAGCGGTCTCGAGCTCACATTTTTCTTCATTCACTATCCTACTAACTCATTCTCTTTTAACAAATAATCGTGTTTCTTTTTTCTTCTCCTTTAATTTTCTCTTGAACTTACACCAACCGGATTTTTACCCATAACACTTGTGCCCAATTCTACTCCTATGAAGATTCCCAATAATTAATTACTGTAGATCAAAGCAATGTTCAGTCCTTTTCTTATAAAAGCTTTCTACAGCTTGGCACAGTTGATCACTCTTCTTGAATTTACTAGTTATCCAGTGTGGCTGATTTTATTTTTAGGGAAATAAGATTGCCTCTTTCGTGCATTACATGTTCCTACACTCAGTCCTTATTTTTATTCAGTTGTTAATTTTAAAATATTTTATGGGGTTTTGAAAAATCTCCTATAGATTGCAAATATAATTCTGGAATCAGTTCCTCCTTTTCTAAAAATACTATTTTCATTGCTATCTTTTTGTTTTGCTTTAAATATTATATTTTGAGGTACTTGGAATTGTCAATCTTATCCTTTGTGATTTACGTTTTATTAAACTGCCTTGTTTAAGTAACTGTTTACATCTCAGACATTCTAAACTCATTACCTATGCTTTTCCTTAAAAATAATAATACAAGTTTTATGAGAAAGTGGTGTACAATATTTATGAAATGAAAAATGAATTTTCCCTACCTAATTTGTGGAATCATCCAATCTGTTGCTGTTGAGTGTAAAGCAATTTATAATAGATATCAAGTTCACATATGCAGTGGGTATGTTGCTGAACTTTTGGTCTTTTTCTTTGTGTTTCTCCCTGGGCCGATTTTGTTTGCATTGCTTATAGCTTTGTAAGAAAAATTGGTATCTGTTGAAGTAATGTCAAAAATGTCTTTGCGATTCTAGGACACTTTCTCTTTCATATACCATTTAGAAATACATTATGGCTTACTAAACACCCTGTTGAGAATTTTCATTGAAATTGATTAAATTGAATTAAATTTTGATTATCTGGATATCCTCATTATTTTGAGTTCTCCAGCTGTTATATATAATTGTACTTATTCCAGCTTTCTTTTATAGTCTTTAAAATATTTTTAAGAATTTTTTAAAATGTCATACATATTTCTTAATTTCTTTGCACTTTATATTTTATGCATTTGTAATTTTATGTCTCTAATTAACTGTTATAGGAAGCTTACTAAAATTGTATTGTGGTCTTAAGCAATCTTTTTTTTTTTTTTTCTTTTTGGCTATAGTATGGAGAACTTCCCCACCAAGGATCAAACCTGTGCCCCCTGCAGGGGAAGCAGAGACCACCACGGAGATGCTTTGTTTAAGTTATCCTGATGAATTGTCTCATTCGTAAACTTTTTAGATGTTCTTGTATTTACTTGCATCCACTGTGTATACAATTATATTATCTGAAAATTATACATTTTTCTTTTCATCTCATGTTCTCATTTGTTTTTTGTTGTTTTTTTTTTTTTACTAACTATATCACCATTCTTATAGTCCATTAAATATGCCATTCTTATACTCCTAGGATAAACATTGTAATATCATTATTTTGAACACTGTTGCATTCAATTTGTATTTTATTTAGTATCTTTGAAGCTATGCTCATTAATGAAAATAGACTAAGATTTGTTTTTTTGCTCAGGAAGTTGCATATTATCTTTACCTAGAGGACAAACTTAGCTTTATTCTATTAAATTTAGCATTTTTTGTTTTGTGAGCACATATATATTTTTTCAAATGCAAACTACATAACGTGTGGATCACTCTTGTGGTAGCGACAATAAACTGGCACCTGTCTTGCCTGCTTCTCTGGTTATATGCACACAACACACACACACTAATGGGCGTACATACACACGTCTATATCTTTATATGCATCTACATCTATGTGCAGGCATGCTTAGTTGCTCAGTCATGTCTAACTCTGTGTGATCCCATGGACTGTAGTCCACCAGTCTCCTCTGTCCTTGGGACTTTCCAGGCAGGAATACTGGAGTGGAATACATCTCCTTCTCCAGGGAATCTTACCAACTCCAGGACTGAACCCATTATCTCCTGCATCTCCTGTATTGCAGGTGGATTCTTTACCACTGAATCACCAGGGAAGTCCATATGTAAAAATATTTCCATCTATATCATGCATATATGCTGAGCTATCTGCAATAGAGAACAAGATCCTCTTGCAGCTGGGTGTGCCCATGTGATTAAATGCTAACCAGCTGAATGTAAATGGGAGTGATATGCTCAACTTCTAGTAAATGTAGATTCCTCACCACCTTTTTTTCTCCCTGTGCTTTGGAGTAAAACTAAGTGCCTGAGGCTTTAACAATAAGCTTATCTGTTTGTTCTGTCATCACTTGAGAACAAAGCTAAACTCACTGAATTTGTTCATTTCTTTCTCCTTTTGATTCCATCCGTTTTTGGTTGGAAATGTGTATAAAATGGGTATATAGAATGTGTATACAATTTTAAACCTCAGTTATGTGGATGGTACCACTCTAATGGGAGAAAGTGAAGAGGAACTAAAGAGCCTCTTGATGAGGGTAAAAGAGGAGAGTGAAAAATCTGGCTTACAATTCAATATTAAAAAAACGAAGATTGTGGCATCTGGTCCCATCATTTCATGGCAAATAGAAGGAGAAAAGGTGGAAGCAGTGACAGATTCCCTCATCCCTTGGGCTCCAAAATCACTGTAGATGGTGACTGCAGCCCTGAAATAAGAAGATAATTGCTTCTTGGCAGGAAAGCTATGACAAACCTAGACAGTGTGTTAAAAAGCAAAAATCACTTTGCCAACAAAGGTCGGTATAATCAAGGCTATAGTCTTTCCAGTAGTCACGTGTGGTTGTGAGAGCCAGACAGTAAAGAAGGCAGGGCACCAAAGAACTGATGCTTTTGAACTGTGGTATTGGAGATGATTCTTGAGTGTCCCTTGAGTTTGATCAAGGAGATCAAACCAGTCAATCTTGAAGGAAGTCAACTCTGAATACTCATTGTATGTACTGATCCTGAAGCTGAAACTGCAATACTTTGGCCACTTGATGCAAAGAACTGACTCACTGGAAAAGACTTTTATACTGGGAAAGATTGAAGGCAGAAGGAGAAGAGGGCGACCTAGGGTGAGATGGTTGGCTGGCATCACCAATCACTGGACATGAACTGCATGTGCAAGCTCTGGGAGATGGTATGTGACAGAGAAGCCTGGCATGCTGTAGTCAGGCTTGCGAAGGGGTTGCGATGGGGTTGCGAAGAGTCAGGCATGACTTGGTGACTGAACAACAACAACAAATATACTATTTTGTTACAGATCCAGATTTATTCAGGATTATTATGGTGTGATAAATTAACATTTAATATTATGCAGTTACATCAAAGCTCCAAGTTGATAAAATGACATTGAACATTATAAAACAACCCTCTGTTTCTGGTAATAGTCCATGCATCCCAGTCTACTTTGCCTCATATAGTATAGCTATATGTTTAGTATTTGCATGATATATCATTTTGTATCTTTGTATTACTTTCACACTATGTGTATCGATAGATTTAACATACCTCTCATGTAAATTGCATATAGTTGGCTCCTGATATTTTTTATCTAGCATGATCATCTGTGTCATGTATCAATATAATTATTACTCTGTTTGGTTTTAGTCTATAATATTTCTACTTGCTTCTTCTTTTCTGTGTTATTTCTTTTCTTTATACTTCAGGTTTAATAAATTATTTTTAGAATGTTCTTTTTTCTCATGGGCATTTTAGCCTGCCTCATTGTGTGTGTATGTGCACGCACGTGTTGTGTGCGTGTGTGTGTGGATGGCGAGTGCACTTCTTTGTTAGGGTCAGGCTGCTATCCCTGGCTGCCTTTACCCAATTTAGTCCTCAAGGATCCAGGCTCCTTTTGTCTTATGACATTGCAATTTTTAACATGACATCATTCAGTGTATTTTATGGTCTGACTTGGTGGTGAAAAACATCACTTCTCCCATATTCCATTGTTAAAGCCCATTCACATCTTACAGTGTGACTGAACAGGATGTTAAGAAAGATGAAGTGAAATGTATCAAAAGTGAAAGTCGCTCAGTCATGTCCAACTCTTTGAGACCCCATGGACTGTAGCCTGCCAGGCTCCTCTGTCCACAAAATTCTCCAGGCAAGAATACTTGAGTAGGTAGCCATTCCCTTCTCCAGGGGATCTTTCCCACCCAGAGATTGAACCCAGGTTTCCTGCATTGCAGGCAGATTCTTTACATTCTGAGCCACTAGGAAGTCCCTGAAATGTACTGAAGTAGGGGAAAAGGAAGACAATATCCAAGGTGGAGGCCACAGCATGATCAGTAAGTGGTAGATAACAATGTAGTGTGGGCTGAGCAGATGGATTACTTTAGACAGTAACTACCAGTGAGTTGATAGGGTGTATCCAGATTATAGGGGTTTAAAAATCCAGCCAGAAATGCTCAGATTTAGTTATGCTTTTGGAAATATGGTAGATTATATAGTCCATAGCTATCCACTTTATTACATATAACACGATTACCTGCACATCCGGTTAAATGTGACTTGCCATGTCTCCCAGTAGATGGAATGTATTTCCCGGCCCCATTCTTGGCCCTAGCAGGGGACTTTCTCCAACTAATGTAATCTGGGCTGTCATGATATATGCCACCTCCACAAAAAAGTGTGTATTTGATTGTATGGCCAAGTCAAGCCTCTAACCTGTTTGTAAAATGTAACCCCCATAGACCCTGCTTCTTTATTCTTGGCCTGGAATGAGAAGCCACTAGCAGACTTGCAGCCAGTATTGAGATTATATGCAATGAGGATAAGGAACAAGTATTAATGTTTAGAGTAAAATAAGTATATGTGTGGACGCTAAGTTGCTTCAGTCATGTCCGATTCTTTGCAACCCCATGGACTATAGCCTGCCAGGTTCCTCTGTCCATGGGATTCTCCAGATAAGAATCCTGAAGTGGGTTGCCATGCCCTCCTCCAGGGAATCTTCCTGACCCAGGGATCGAACCTGTCTCCCATGGATCCTGCATTGCAGGCAGATTCTCTGCCACTGAGCCACTGGTGAAACCCAAAGTAAGTATATAGTAAGCACCAAAATACTTTTGGGGAGGAGTGTGGAATAGATAACAGAAGAGTAGAACAGATAGAGAATGGTAGCTTAGTACTTGGGTTTCAGAAAGAGACAAATGTAGACATAATCATTCTGTTTTATTCCCTACCCTCCAGGTCAATCATCATCAAGTCTTTGTTTATGTAAAACATGAATAATTTTTACATATGTTAAGGAACTTTAGTGAAATATAAAATAAATGTATGCCCAATGCTCAACACATTATTTGACTTCAGGATTTTTGCAGAAACTAACGCCGGTGACAGGGAATTTGTTGTGTAAGTGAATATTGAAACACTCTGATCAATAATATTCAGATAACTGAAGATGTATTAATATGTCTCTGGTCAATAAGTTGTTAATATTTCAAATGTCCTTAAAATTTGTCATTGCTCATATATATAAACTTGGTTTAATGCAGATCGAACCAAGTTCCTGAGCCAGGCCACACACCTGGATGTGAAGGATGCAGCATGACCCACTAGAAAGGTTCCAGCTGTGGGCATCCCACAGACTCATGCTCACAATTCTAGCTTTGCCAAATAGCAGCTCTGACCTCCTTTTGCAAAATAGCTAAGTCTTAGTTTCTTTGCCTTTAAACTGGAGGCAAATTATAACTATCTCATGTAATGATAAGACGTACTTGTGATCACATGTGCAAAACACCTTTCAAATTCAGAACATGGAACACAGTAGATACCCCAAAGTACATGTACCCCTATGAAGAAAGTTGCAGCGGTGTGAAGTACAGCAATTGAAATACCTGATCAGAGTCATTTAATCACCTTGGGATGCAAAGATTTCAGCTGGAAAATTGGGATGCTACTTCAAAAGCATTTTATGTGTTGACTAATTCACTATCAGGAGGCACTTTAAAACATCAAATTTCCAGCTTCATAATAGCACATTAATAGCGATAAAAACTAGCATGGCATGCAAATTCTAAATCTAAAACACATTCTGCATAAATTCCTTTGGCAGATTCATTTGGCCCTAATAGAACCATTCATTTCCCATTTTAAGACACAGTTCAGTGTTACTCTTGGTTATCACATAGCTATTTTATTCTACTCCAGGGGAGAACAACTTGAGTCAGATGAAATGATCTCTCTGGGAAGCTGCTATATATTCTTTAGTTAACCTGGTTAACATGGAGAGGCATAGTATTTTGAAATTCTTCACATAAATTAAACTGCCTTACGCTATTTGAACTCCACATATTTATTTATTAAAGGTATATGGCCTTTCCTTTTTTTCAATTCTGTTTTGAACCACCTATGAATGCAGGTGAGGATAGACATCTTTTTAGGAAAAATAAATATGTTACTAAGGTCTTTATGTTTTATTTTTAAATAGCTGCATGTTTTCTTACAGGAAAGAGATAAACATGTTACAGTAAATAAAAGGTAGAAAAGATTATTTGAAGATGAAGAAAAGTGTGAAATAATAAGCACTCAGTAGTAAACAAACCTGTAAAAGCTACAAGTAAGAGTTTTGTGGACAGATGGATCAGGGCTGGAAAAGAAGTGGTAACAACAAAAAAAACTATGTGAAAAAACAAAACCCTCTTATTTATATTGAATATGATTGTCTACTTTCAAAATGAAATATACATTTACATATCAGTATAAACAGACTACAAAAAAGCTTCATATTTATTCATTTGTAGAGGCGACATATTGTTCAAAGGAATTGGAAACACATGTATATGGTATAATTCCATTTAGGACAAAAAACAAAGCAAGTCTTAATATCTTCCCCATACGAGTATATGTTCTTGTACATATCAGCATGAACCCAGGAAAAGGTTCATACCATCCTGCTAAAACTGGCTAGATACATGTGTGAGTGAGTGAAGGCTGAGGACAAATAGAAGTGGGGTGACAATCTGCTTTGTTACAAGTAGGTATATATTAATATTTAAGTTTGTGGTTTGAAAAAATATCAAATAATGAAATATTTCAAATATTCTATTGCCTTCTTAATCAAGTCTTCTCTTCATCTCAAAACTCTTTTCAACCAACCAATTCCTTAACCTTCTCGGAGCCAAGATTCTCAAGGTTTCTACGGACACCACCCCCACATGTGCCCCACCCCCTTTCACTGTTTGATCCCTAAAATGTGCTTTTCCTCTCGTCATTTTTGTAACACTATTCTTACTGTCACCAGTCATCACCTGCTGCTGGATCCAGCAGGTATTGTTCAGATCTCATCTGACATCATTTAGGACAGATGGTCATGCCCACCTTCTTGGAACTTTCTGTTCTCTTGGCTTCATTTTCTTTGTCTTTCCTCACCCATCTCTTAGCTCCATTTTCTGACAATCTCCTCCTCTCCCAGTTGCTCCTTAATTTGTGTTGTGCTAGGCTTCAGTGATGGCTTTACTGTTTTCTTACTGTACATCCTCTCCCTATGAAACCTCATTCACATTTCAAACATCGTCTGTATTTCAATGAATCCCAAAGTTAGACCGCATTCCAGATCACTTGTCTGCCTTCATATCTATGCTTGACCCGTCCATCTACCTGGGTGATTCTCATGCCAGAAACTTAGACTTATCCTTGGTATTACTTTATCAGCTATTTATCAATCATTATTAAAATTAAACCCTTCAATAAACATAAAATAATATTCTATTATTATAAAATATCTAAAATAATTATGATTATGTGGTAAGCATAATTCTATAAACATTTCCTATATTATTTTGTTTTTAACAATGCAATGAAATAAACACAGATGTCATTTGATTTTTTACAAATAAGGAAATGAAGCGCTTGCTGCTGCTGCTGCTGCTCAGTCGCTTCAGTCGTGTCCGACTCTGTGCAACCCCATAGATGGCAGCCCACCAGGCTCCCCGGTCCCTAGGATTCTCCAGGCAAGAAAACTGGAGTGGGTTGCCATTTCCTTCTCCAATGGATGAAAGTGAAAAGTGAAAGTGAAAGTGAAAAAGTGAAAGTGAAGTCGGACTCTGTGCAACCCCATGGACTGCAGCCCACCAGGCTCCTCTGTCCATGAGATTCTCCAGGAAAGAATACTGGAGTGGGTAACTATCCCATCCTTGTCTTTTTAGGGCCTTTGTTTACATGATTTTCTTTGCCTAGAACACTTTTGCTCCAGTCTCTGTATGGCTAACTTAAACACAGCTTTTACATCTGAACTCTAATGTCACTTTAAACCAGAATAACTCTGACCCACTTATGTAAATTAGAGTTCTGGTGTTTTCTTTTACAGAGTGTACATCCGTACCATGTATCTTTTATAGGGCATAATTTATATATGCTTTTGTTTTATTTTTAGATGTAAATTTAACAGGGACAGGAACTGTGTGTTTTCTCATCTTTGTAATCCCAAGATCAAACACAATCTCTGGTCTGTCAGCCAGCTAATATCCACACAGATAACACTGAACACTGTAAGTCTATCAGAATATCTCAGAATGGCCAAAGGAGAATTCTCTTGGAATATTTCTTCCCCTTCTGTGATACTGATTCATACACCTGAATGTATGGTTTTATTCATGGAAAGTACATCATATAAGCCTGGTTTCAAATGTTAAATTCACAATACTGCAGGGTTTGCCATGAATGCTTACTTACAAGGAAGCAATCAACAGAGCGAAGGGACCATCTACAGAAAGAACGAGAACATTTGCAAACCATGTATCTGATAAGGAGGCAATACTCAAAATACACAAGGAACTCAAATACTCAATAGCAAAAACACTCCAAATAACCTGATTCACAAAATGGGCAAAGGACGTGAACAGACATTTCTCAAAATAAGATACACAAATGGCCAACAGTCATAGGAAAAGCTGCTCAATATTACTCATCATCAGAGAAATGAAAGTCAAAACCACAGTGAGTTAGTACTTTACACATGTTAGGATAGCTGTTATCTAAAAAACAAAAGATAGCAAGACTTGGTGAGGTTGTGGCTAAAAAAAAGGAAACCCTTGTGCTCTTTTGGTAAAGTCATTATGGGAAACAGTATGGAAGTTCCTCAAAAAATCAAGAATAGAACTACATGTGATCCAACAATCCCACTTTGGTGTAAGTCCAAAGGAAATAAAATCAGTATCTTGATGAGATATCCACACTTCCATGTTCACTGTAGCCCTATTTATAATAACCAAGATATGGAAACAGTCTTACTTGTCTTAGGTCCAGGCCCTGGCTAAGGGGAAGGGGACCCTGTGCGGGCTGGTTACCCTGCCTGGGAGTGATCGTCCAGCATGCAGGCTGGGTCTTCTTTCCAATGCCGAGGCCTGGCTGAGGAGGCAGATCTTAGCTGGCGGTGCCCAGGGCTCCAGACCCTGCCCAGCCATCATCACTGAGGGAGTCAGGAGACCGGGATGCAGCCAGCCCTCAGACGGTTTATTTAAACTGGAGAGAATTAACTAGATCAATAGGAGCGAATATAAATCAGGTTAATACCCAGCTCGCAACAACTGCTCTTCCTTGGGAATAGCCCCAGACAGAGAGATGGACCTGAAATAATGCTGTGCAATGTCCTTGCAACCTAACCCTGAATTCTAGCCACCTCTTAGATGGGCTTCCCTTGTGGCTCAGATGGTAAAGAATCTGCCTGAAATGTGGGAGACCTGGGTTTCGGTCCCTGGGAAGATCCCCTGGAGAAGGGAAAGGCTAGCCACTCCAGTATTCTGGCCTGGAGAATTCCATGGACTGTATAGTCCATGGGGTCACAGAGAGTCAGACATGACTGAGCAACATTCACTTTTTCAGAGGTACACAACTGATCTAAGCTGTACCATTCTTTGAAACTTGAACAGAGAGACTGAGTTGGTTGAAACTGTTACCTTAATAGCAGTGTCCATATACTCTAGTTGCCAAGGGCTCTGTGGACTGCGACCCATGGAGATGCAGCTGCCATTAGGTCGTGGAAGTGGAGAAGGGGGAAAGGTCACTGTGCTTTAATGCCAGGGCCCTGTGGCCATGACGAGAGCTCTAGGTGGAGCTCTGCAGGACACAGCCCTCTGCCCCTCTCTGTGGCCTCCCCACTGATTGCCCTGCCAGCCTGAGGCCAGAGGGCCTAGAGAGCTCCAGGGAAAAGGCCACAAACTCTCTCACTGCACTCTGCACCCCAGGACCACTCCCACCCGGCTGACCATTGGTGGGGCGGGACCTCTAACCTCCAAGCTCCGAGTCTCGTGCTAACAGTCCTGTGCTAACAGTCCTGAGTCAATTTCTGCACAGGCCTGGCCCCTGTTACAATACCCACTCCCTTTCCTTGAAACTCCTCAGTCTCTAGGAGTGAGTTGCCATGCCCTCCTCCAGAGGATCTTCCCAAACCAGGGATCAAACACAGATCTCCCACATTGCAAGCAGATTCTTTACCATTGGAGTTACCAGAGAAGCCCTTAGGATGGAGAAGTTAAAGACAAATTCGGCACAGGAACTTGGTTGTAGGTTGTAGCTTCAACCTCCAATCCTGTTTCACCTTCCCCAAGTCTTTCAGGAAATAGAATGACAACTGCTCAGGCTCTTTCTTGCTGAAACGGGGTATGATCCTAACCTTGATTTGGGGACTGGATATCGAGTTGGAAATATTTCTGCATTTCATGCCCTGGATCCAAATCTTATATAAGAAGGAATTCAGAAGAATAAGCCTGAAATCCAGTCTGGACTTAGCACTTTGGTGGAGACTTATTGCCAGGTATCCAGCTGTCTAATTTTATGTAAGCAGGTTTTAGGCAACACACTCCAGTACTCTTGCCTGGAAAATCCTATGGGCGGAGGAGCCTGGTAGGCTGTAGTCCATGGGGTCACGAAGAGTTGGATACAACTGAGCGACTTCACTTTCACTTTTCACTTTTATGCATTGGAGAAGGAAATGGCAACCCACTCCAGTGTTCTTGCCTGGAGAATCCCAGGGACAGGGGAGCCTAGTGGGCTGCCGTCTATGGGGTCACACAGAGTCGGACACGACTGAAGCGACTTAGCAGCAGCAGCAGCAGCAGTGGTATTAAAACACACATAGCAGAAGCTACTGGCCACCGCACTATGCTTGTGCTTAGTCGCGTCCGGCTCTTTGCGACCCTTTGGATTGTAGCCCACCAGGCCACTCTATCTGTGGGGTTTTTCAGGCAAGAATACTGGAGTGGGTTGTTGTTTGCTCCTCCAGGGATCTTCCCAACCCAAGGATCAAACCCACATGTCTCCTGCATTGCAGGTGGATTCTTTACCCACGGAGCCATCAGGGAAGCCCATCGGGCACTATGTGTCTCCTTTTATCTGTTAACATCTGATCTAAAGCAATCTTATTGCCTAAAGTTTCACAGTTAACAGAGGAGACCATGAGGTCATAAGGTTGCAAAAACCATCTCCCAGCAGACACTGCTTTGAGAATGAATGGCTAGTGGCATCCTGCCCAGGTATGAAATGGCTCCAAAAACCCAAGTGCTCAGAAATACAGAAATGTGTCTGAAATCACATCCACAATGGCTGCCTCATTTTACCTTGGATGTCTGAACCAAGGAGATTCCATTTCTGACTCAAATATATTTCTCTCCTCCATGGCCAAGGCAGATGTATAATGCATGTCTGAAAGCCCACAATACTGGTCACTCTGGTCTGTAAAGTTTAATTGAAATTATGTATCAGCCAGAATGACTTCCTCACACTCTAAAATAAGTGCAGACTTTTTCATCATTTCCCTTTTTAATTGTAAATACTTCAATAAACCAAAGCATGTCCCTTGATGCCAAGGTGATTTAGCTGCTTTTTCTGAGTCTAGATCATGTTCCTAGGTGCTAAGCCTCCTTTATATGTGCCTAGATATTTATGCTGGGGGAAAACTGATCAGATATTGGGGACATGCTCAGAAGTATGCTAGTGGGAAACACTGTATAGTTCATACATTTTGTCACTTATACTCAATCTTTACACAAGCATTATACATGTGATTTTAGCAGTGGACTTCAAGCAAGCAGTGTTCTTCTGCCCCCCACCCCTGACACACCATATCAAGACTAATTTATTTGTAAAATAAATCTGATCAGTCAACTACACAGGCTCCTCCAAACTGGTTTTGGTGGAGCTCCTCAGGAGTAACAGAATGAATTCCCAAAAGGTTTCTCAGGGCCAGGAATTCCACACCAAAGGCCTGCCATTGGACTCTGCCTCAGTGGAATTCTTGGTCCCCAAAATATCAAGATTCCTGTACATGCCAGGAGACATTCTTTCCCATTCACCTGATAACTCTACCTGAGAGCCTCAAGTTTCTAGAGGGACCAGTCAGGGAAAAAAGAAAAACAGTTTAATTTTATTCATAGAGGTAAATTTACCAAATTTCTATAAGCCATGACTAACTTGAAGGGAAAGGCTTCCCTATATCTGGAAAACACAGTAAAATTCCATATAAAACCCATAAACATTATAACTATATTCACCAGTTTACTCAGTAACCAATTATTTTAATAACTCTATGAAGCCATCGGTTTCTCCATAAGATATTAAATTTCTTACCCAGTTTAATGCAATAATCTGAGATGTATTACAGACCTGTACTTGTCAAAAGGTCTTTCTTATGAATCTTCTTGAAGGTAAAGCACTTTAATAAAAATATCAGCTTAAATGTCTACCAAAGACTTAAAAAGCCATTGTTAAAGATTTGATCACAATTGTTGACAAAGAAGCTTAATCAATTTGTGGTCATATAATCAGAATTATGACTGATATATTATACCAGGACATACCTACATTTTAATCTAGAATATCTATACTAGTAGCATTTTTCCATATAATATAACCTGAAAAGGTTTATTACTCATTGAACAATGCCTGTCATGTAATTCAACATACCAAATAATACTGGTTAAATATTCCTCTCTGAGATTACTCAGGGGCCCTATAAAGTGCCCCAAAGATACTGCTACTGCTAAGTCACTTCGTCGTGTCTGACTCTGTGCGACCCCATAGACGGCAGCCCACCAGGCTCCCCGTCCCTGGGATTCTCCAGGCAAGAACACTGGAGTGGGTTGCCATTTCCTTCTCCAATGCATGAAAGTGAAAAGTGAAAGTGAAGTTGCTCAGTCCTATCCAACTCCTAGCGACCTCATGGACTACAGCCTATCAGGCTCCTCCATCCATGGGATTTTCCAGGCAAGAGTACTGGAGTGGGGTGCCATTGCCCAAAGATAGCTGGAAGGCAAAAGAACTTTAAATAAAATTTGATATTTGGGAAGTTTTTCAAAAAGTTTCAAAATTTTTGGTCAAATAAGATTATGGGTCACTGAAAGAGATATATATGTATCTCTTATCCAAAGAGAGAAGAGATCTCAAAAGCAAATACAGATCACTTAAAGGCAAGGAAGTTCATATAACCTGTTATCAAAAGCAGCATTCTAAGTAAACTTGCTTCCTTAGCTGAAGGGAACCAAACCTAGTCTAGCACCAGTCTACTTTTAACAATAAAATGCATTTATCCAAGTTTAATTTCAGGATGACCATGCAAACAAACTCATTGTTTTACACAAAACATATATCATAATTTCCTATTACACTTTGCATTTTATGATTATATTAATATCCTCAATTCTTAAAAACATTAATTTTAATTGAAAACCAAGGGGAAAGTAATTGTGATCTGTCATTCCCACATTCCTCATTGGAAACTTATGCTTTAGTTTTCCTCTCCTAAAAAGGCAAATGCAGGTAAACTTAGATCTTCCCAGTATTCAATGTTCCAATATTTCATCCTATTTGAAATGACCCAGACAGTCAATGAATTCTTGCCATTTACCTTCACTCAGTTTCAAGCTACCAAAATCTGGAGGGGCTACTTTAGATAGACTTAAAAGTTTCAACATATCAAGTTATTTTCCTTGCTGACAAATTTGCAACAGATATAAGATTTTACTTGATTTCTAATAAACCTAGATATAACAGATATATTATACTTATCAATCCAACAAGCTTTAGTCAGCTTCAATACCAGATATTAATTCAGTACCGAATATTTTCCAGATCATAAGTACCTGAAATTCATTTTGGCCAATGTTCTAAATATTAGGAAACATTTAATCTGTAAGTGCTTACTTTTAATTCAATTAAATAGAATTCATTTACAAGTTAACTCAGTAATAATATAACTGTAAGTGGTCCAATCTGGAGAGTGCACCTCAAGGGCTACGTTTAGGAAATAAATCTGAGTTTCCTATACCCAGCACACTTACACACAAGACAAATGCAAGCATATACACAAAGAGCAAAATATAATTCCTGCAGGACAAAAATAAGTGTGAAGTCCAACAATCTTCTCAACTTTTTTCCAACAAAGATCCCACTTTTTAACAACAAACAATAGGAAAATGGAAAGACAGAGAATCATGACCATATGTGTCATGGCTATTCAATTGGCAAATGCAAAATCAAAAACAATAGTTAAATTTACTTAGCTAAATTCAAGCTTTCTCCTATAATTTTTTAAATCATTATTTTCTGAGACTCAGTATTCTGAAAAAAAAAAATTTTATCAAACCAGTTTTCTTTAACTACATATGCAAAAAGAATCAGTTTTGGAAATTTAGAGAAGTTTCAACTTAACCAATTTTTCTACAGAGTCTAAAGCATACAGTGGTCACACAGTGTTTAAAAAGAAAAGTCTTCTTTCTCTCTCTTTCTAGGAGCATACTAAAGATCTCCCAGTTTTGAAAATACACTCAGGGAACTATAAGATGGAATAGTGAAAGTGAAAGTCGCTCAGTCATGTCTGACTCTTTGTGACCCCATGGACTATATAGTCCGTGGAATTCTCCAGACCAGAATACTGGAGTGGGTAGCCTTTCCCTTCTCCAATGGATCTTCCCAACCCAGGGATCGAACCCAAGTCTCCCACATTGCAGCCATATTCTTTACCAGCTGAGCCACAAGGGAAGCCCAAGAATATTGGACTGGGTAGCTTATCCCTTCTCCAGGGGATTTTTCCAACCCATGAATTGAACCAGGGTCTCCTGCATTGCAGGTGGATTCTTTATCAACTGAGCTATCAGGGAAGCCAGATAGAGCTTTGATTATTACTGCATGTATTATTAAATATCAATCTAACAAATATGCAAAAAGGTCTCTCAGGATCATAGTTCTCCAGCAACAAACCTCCATCAGTGGAAAAAGAAAATGTGAGATACACATACAATGAAATATTATTCAGCCATAGAAGAAGGAAATTCTGCCGTTTGTTACAACATGGATGAATCTGGAGGATGCTATTGACTGAAATAAGCTAGGCATGGAAAATAATATTGCATAATCTCACTTATTTGTAAATCAACAGTTGAACTCCTAAAAGCAAAGAGTAAGAGTAGAATGGGGTGAGAAGCTGGAAAAATTGGGGAGATGTTGGTCAAAAGTTTACAAAATTCTAGTTATTCAGAATGTAAAAGCTGCGGAGATCTAATGGATAGCCTAGTGACTAAAGTTAATAATACTGTATTAAATGCTTGAGAGTCCCTTGGACTGCAAGGAGATCCAATCAGTCCATTCTAAAGGTGATCAGTCCTGGGTGTTCTTTGGAAGGAATGATGCTAAAGCTGAAACTCCAGTACTCTGGCCACCTCATGCGAAGAGTTCACTTTTTTCACATTGGAAAAGACTCTGATGCTGGGAGGGATTGGGGGCAGGAGGAGAAGGGGACGACAGAGGATGAGATGGCTGGATGGCATCACTGACTCGATGGACGTGAGTCTGAGTGAACTCCGGGAGTTGGTGATGGACAGGGAGGCCTGGCGTGCTGCAATTCAAGGGTTGCAAAGAGTTGGACACGACTGAGCAATTCATGGGGTCGCAAAGAGTCAGACATGACTGAGAGACTGATCTAATCTGATCCGATTTGAGCGACTGAACTGAACTGAACTGATATCCTTGAAATTGTCTAAGAAAGAAGATTCAAAATGTTTTCACCATCACTACCACCAGAAAGAATGTAACTATGTGAGGTGATAGATATGTTAATTAGCTTGATTATGTAATCACTGCACAATGTAACAGTTCAGTTCAGTTCAGTTCAGTCGCTCAGTCGTGTCCGACTCTTTGCAACCCCATGAATCCCAGCACGCCAGCCCTCCCTGTCCATCACCAACTCCCGGAGTTCACTCAGACTCATGTCCATCGAGTCAGTGATGCCATCCAGCCATCTCATCCTCTGTTGTCCCGTTCTCCTCCTGCACCCAATCCCTCCCAGCATCAGGGTATTTTCCAATGAGTCAACTCTTCATATGAGATGGCCAAAGTACTGCAGTTTCAACTTCAGCATCATTCCCTCCAAAGAAATCCCAGGGCTGATCTTCAGAATGGACTGGTTGGATCTCCTTGCAGTCCAAGGGACTCTCAAGAGTCTTCTCCAAAACCACAGTTCAAAAGCATCAATTCTTCGGTGCTTGGCTTTCTTCACAGTCAACTCTCGCATCCATACATGACCACAAGAAAAACCATAGCCTTGACTAGACAGACTTTTGTTGGCAAAGTAATGTCTTGGCTTTTGAATATGCTATCTAGGTTGGTCATAACTTTCCTTTCAAGGAGTAAGCGTCTTTTAATTTCATGGCTGCAATCACCATCTGCAGTGATTTTGGAGCCCCCCCAAAATAAAGTCTGACTCTGTTTCCACTGTTTCCCCATCTATTTCCCATGAAGTGATGGGACCGGATGCCATGATCTTAGTTTTCTGAATGTTGAGCTTTAAGCCAATTTTTTTCACTCTCCACTTTCACTTTCACTTTCATCAAGAGGCTTTTGAGTTCATCTTCACTTTCTGCCATAAGGGTGGTGTCATCTGCATATCTGAGGTTATTGATATTTCTCCCGGCAATCTTGATTCCAGCTTGTGTTTTTTCCAGTCCAGCGTTTCTCATGATGTACTCTGCATATAAGTTAAATAAACAGGGTGATAATATACAGCCTTGACATACTCCTTTTCCTATTTGGAACCAGCCTGTTGTTTCATGTCCAGTTCTAACTGTTACTTGTTGACCTGCATACAGATTTCTCAAGAGGCAGGTCAGGTGGTCTGGTATTCCCATCTCTTTCAGTATATCCCACAGTTTATTGTGATCCACACAGTCAAAGGCTTTGGCATAGTCAATAAAGCAGAAATAGATGTTTTTCTGGAACTCTTTTGCTTTTCTGATGATCCAGCAGATGTTGGCAATTTGATCTGTGGTTCCTCTGCCTTTTCTAAAACCAGCTTGAACATCATACTTACATCAAAACATCATGTTGCATATCTTACATATATACATCTTTTATTTGTCAATTGTACCTCAGTAAGACTGAAAAACTGGGGACAGTGATTTTTCTCAAACAGAGTTACTGAATAGATTAACTTGATATTTGTAAAGCTCATTTCTCCATCTCTGCAGCTGGTGGTGTTTTTCAGTCTTTTGCTGAGGGTCCTAATGTTTTTCTGCATAAAATAGTGGAAAGAAAACTAGAATTGTAAATGGGAAACATGGTTGCACTTATTACCAGACGTGTGATTTTGGATAAGTCCTTCCTCTTTTGAACCTCTATTTATCCCTTTCTGCAAAATATTTGTAACAATAATATATAATTCTCCAGGCTTTAGGATCAAATGAGACATTATATGTCAAAGTGCTTCAGAAAGACCATCAGGCCATAACACAATAAATGTTGCTATTTACCAATATATACTTAAAAAAAAAGAAAGAAAACATTCACACTAAATATAAGTGACTGAGAAAGTTTAAGCAATTTTTTTTCTACAGGTATTTGCATTTTGGTGCTTCCCAGGTGGCTCAGCAGGAAATAATTTGCCTGCCAAGCAGGAGATGAGAGTTCAATTCCTGGGTCAGGAAGACCCCTTGCAAAAAGTGAGGACAACTCATTGCAGTAATCTCACCTAAAAAATCCCATGGACAGAGGGGTCTGGCAGGCTATAGTCCATGGGGTCACAAAAGAGTTGGACACAACTCAGCGACTAAAAAACCAACTTGCATTTTAACAGTAATTAAAACCAATTTTTGTTGTATAAAACAGTAATTTCAAGGAGTATTAATGTTGTTAAGCTATACTATATGGCAACAAAACTCCAAAGTTAGATGTATCTCGATAGCAAATTCTGATAAAATACTTACTGCATGCCCCCAGTTGTGCTTATTCTGAAGATACCAAGGTTAACAGAAAAGACACAATTAGAACCTAGGCTTACATATCTTACATTCTCATAGGAGTACTAAAAGATAAAAAAGCCAAGAAACAAGAGCGTGGTAGCCTGTGATAAGCGCTAATAAATAAAATGCTGTGACAGTAAGTTATCAGGGACAAGAGGGCTACTTCAGATAAGGTGGTTGGAGAGAGACCTCTGAGATGATATATGGACTGAGGCCCAAAAGCTACAGAGGAAGGACTCAGGCGTAGAGACACGTGACATTTGCTCTGGGTAGAGAGGACAGCAAGTTAAAGCAAAAGCAATCTGTGAAAGAAGGAGCTGTGCTTCCGGGATTGTTAGAAGAAAATGTGGCTGAAACAGTGGGCCATTGGGAAGTGGAAAGGGTCTGAATCCTCAGGGTTAGATGGGGTCAGAATATATTCTCGATGAGAAACTCCTATAAAGCATTTGTTTCAGTTCTAGAAAGGAAACAAGATATGAATGATTCTTAAAAACATTACACTAATAAAACCAAACTGCCATAAACAAAAGAATACACATTAGGTGCTAGAACAGGCAAACCCAAACCAAAACAAATAAATGAAAAGAGAAAAACAACAAACAGGAAAAAAAGTCAGAAACATAGTTAGGTCTATTTGAGTGAAGGGTATGAACTTTGGTGAAGAGGAATAAGGAGAACCTTTAAAGTGATGCGCTTTGATTGAGGATTGGGTTACATAGGAATATGAGTGTCTAACTCACTGAATGCATGTTTTGTTGTTGTTGTTGTTGCTGTTCAGTTGCTCAGTCATGTCCAACCTTTTGCGACCCCATGGACTGCAGCACGCCAGCCTTCCCTGTCGTTCACCGTCTCCTGGAGTTTGCTCAAACTCGTGTCCATTGAGTCAGTGATGTCATCCAGCCATCTTGTCCTCTGTCATCCTCTTCTCTTCCTGACTTCAATCTTTCCCAGCATCAAGATCTTTTCCAATGAGTCAGCTCTTTGCAGCAGGTGGCCAAAGTATTGGAACTTCCGCTTCAGCCTCAGTCTTTCCAATAAATATTCAGGGTTGATCTCCCCTAGGATTGACTGGTCTGATCTCCTTTCAGTCCACCAAGTATGCTTAATATTTGTTTATTCCAAATACACAAAATTTAGCAAAGGTAAAAAAAAATTCATGAACAAACACAGCACTCTTATTGATATGCATGCTCAGAAAATGCAGAAGACATGTAAGTCTACAACTTATTTTGAAATACAAAAGAAAAAAAAAACACCATGGAATGATGGGTGGGTGGAAAGATGGCTAGATGTTTAATAAAGCAAGTATAGTAAAATGTTATTTGTAGCATATATAGGGATGGTAGTTATATAAGGGTTCTCTGTAAAGTTATTTCAAGTTTTTTGTGTGCTTGAACTTTTAAGTTGAAAATCTTGCAGGGAGAGAGGCATGCAGAATACGATGAAAATCCACTGAAGGTGAAGGTTTCTAGGTTGGGGGACTGCCAATGCCCTTTACAATTAAAGGTGAATTTTGACTATCCCATGGAGGATAGAGACATGATCACCTGGTTCCTTTGAATGTATTGGGTTTGGCTACATATCGGTATCTGATATTCACAGGGACAGACAGTGGTGAGCAAAGCAGTCATGGTCTTTGTTATCGAGGAGTACAACATATGTTGAAAACACATTTACAAGAAAGATGGGAATGATTACAGAAAAATATAGGGTGCTGTTTGACACTTTAATATGACACTTTACAAATTTATTGACCATATTACACCATGGGATATCCTCGGATGTGGGAACTGTGCTCTGATGGTAGTAATATAAGTAGCCACCAGTCTCTAAAGAAGGAAATGGTGGTTTTTTTCTCTGCTCCCGCTCATGTGTCAGACATCTCTGTAGGGGATATTTCCTTGTTTCTCCCAGGTTGCAATAAACTAACATCTTAAAAAATGAATTCCCAAAGGGTCTAAGCTAAGCACCAATAAAGGTTATTCACAATAAGAAAGAGGTATGTGAAATGAAAAGCCATCTGTTTTTGAAAGAGGAATTGATGAAGGTTAATGTCAACGTTCACAGCAGAGTTGCTCAGGAAGGTTATCCCACGGCCTACAGCTGAAAAGCCACAGTGATAACCTGAGAATTGGAAATTACACCTTGTATGACATATCACAGAATTTTAAAGTTATGATTATAGGAATTAGATATAATTGTGAAGGCCCAGATCCTTGGAATTTATATTCAGAATGTTTTACCTTATATACACAGTACACGAAACATTTGGCATTAATATGAGGGCAGTAAATGAAAGGTAGTCGATCAACCTTACTTAATTTGAGATGCATATACATTTTTCAAAGAAATCTGTATAATATATATTAAACTTTGGGACTTAAAAATCCTAAACCCTCATTTACCTCGTCAGATAATTTAGGTTAATACTTTTCCAACTCTCATGGTTAATTTGAGTATCAAATTGATTAATAGTGAAGTGAAGTCGCTCAGTCGTGTCTGACTCTTTGCAACTCCATGGACTGCAGCCTCCCAGGCTCCTCCATCCATGGGATTTTCCAGGAAAGAGTACTGGAGTGGGGTGCCATTTCCTTCTGCAGGGGATCTTCCCAACTCAGGGATTGAACCCGGGTCTCTCGCATTGTGGGCAGACACTTTACCTTCTAAGCCACCAGGGAAGCCCTAAATTGATTAATACTTAAGAGTAATTGCTAACTGCATTCAAATGCATTGGTTCTATAGAAGCCTTTCTGATTAGGTATCCAAAAAACCATTTTGAATTTCTGCCTCTCTACCACCACGTGTATAGCTCCTATGTGTCCTTTTCATATCTTCATTAGGGAAGTAAACGGTTACTATTTTTCACATTCAGTAAGAACTATTAAAACTATTAAAAGCTATTTAAACTATTAAAAAGCAGAGACATTACTTTGCTGACAAAGGTCTGTCTAGTCAAAGCTATGGTTTTTCCAGTAGTCATGTATGGATGTGAGAGTTGGACTATAAAGAAAGCTGAGTGCCGAAGAACTGATGCTTTTGAACTGTGGTGTTGGAGAATGAGAGTCCCTTGGACTGCAAGGAGATCCAACCAGTCCATCCTAAAGGAAATCAGTCCTGAATATTCACTGGAAGGACTGATGCTGAAGATGAAACTCCAGTATTTTGTCAACCTGATGTGAAGAACTGACTCATTGGAAAAGACTCTGATTCTGGGAAAGATTGAAGGCAGGAGGAGAAGGGGATAACAGAGGATGAGATGGTTGGATGACATCACTGACTCAATGGACGTGAGTTTGAGCAGCTTAAACTCAGAGCTGCTGATGGACAGGAAAGCCTGACATGCTGCAGTCCATGGGGCTCAGACACAACTGAGCGACTGAACTGAATTGAAGACCTATTACCAGGCTCTCCAATGAGCAGCTGCGTCTTTCCTAAAAGTTATTTTAAAAGTTTTCCAAGACCTTTACTTCCTCCCCTGGTTTTATGTGAGAACCTAACAGGGTGAAGGAGACACTACCATTCACTTTTGTAGCTCTGGAAGTGCAATGACCTTAGATACTATGATGTGGTTATGGGAGAGAGTGGGATTAAGAATGGCTCCAGAGTTCTTCACTAGAGATTTGAGTCCTTGCTGTCTTAACAGGAGTCCACTTCAAGATGGACAATGGTATCCATTCAAACATTTATCCATTCAGTTATTCACTTTTTAACAACTTCCAGAAGGTACCTTTAATATGCCAGACCCTGTGACAGAGGCTAGAGACATGAAGATACATTTGTAGAATACACTGCAGATCCTTTCAAGAGTGTGAAAAATATAGCTTGGCATTAATTCTTGCCCTGAAAAAATATCTTTGGGAGATAAAAATAGTAGATGAGCATGGGGATAAAATATTTATGTCATTAACATAAATAATGGTATGCATTGATGGATTGTTGTCCTCTGCCATTTGGTCTCAAGGCATACTCATGTCCTAATGTGTATCGTGTTCAGTAACAAATGCCAGATAAAAACAAGTGAATAAAAGATCCATTAAGTGTGAGTTTCCTTTTGTATAATGCTCATATTGTCAGACTCTGGGAATGCAGAGATGAATAAAACATAGCCCTTGTCACCCATGAGATCGTGATTTGATGGAGGAGAGTGACATATGCTAACATTTTTAATACTAGATTTTTAAGGCTTGTCAAGATTTTTACTAGTTACAATGTTGGGCAAATGAGAATGAACTATGTAGGGATGTGGATAGTGAGGAAAGGTTTTGCTTAAATGACCCACATTCTAACTAGATCTTGAAGGATGTTGATAATCAAATGGAGAACTTACTATTTGCCAGTTCAGTTCAGTTCAGTCGCTCAGTCATGTCCAACTCTGCGACCCCATGAATCACAGCACGCCAGGCCTCCCTGTCCATCACCAACTCCCGGAGTTCTCTCAGACTCATATGCATCGAGTCAGTGATGCCATCCAGCCATCTCATCCTCTGTCGGCCCCTTCTCCTCCGCCCCCAATCCCTCGAAGCATCAGGTTCTTTTCCAATGAGTCAACACTTCACATGAGGTGGCCAAAGTACTGGAGTTTCAGCCTCAGCATCAGTCCTTCCAATGAACACTCAGGATTGGGGAGAATTCCAAATATTTTGCCAGAAATAAATAATTTCATCTTCTGAGATCCCTTTGAGGTAAGTACTATCTATAATTTTATTTTTTAGAGAAAGTAACTTAGGCAAAGACTCCCCAGGTGGTGCTAGTGGTAAAGAACCCACCTGTCAAGGCAGGAGACATGAGACATGGATCTGATCCCTGGGTCAGGAAGATCCCTAGGAGGAGGGCATGGAACCCACTCTAGTATTTTTACCTAGAGAACTCCATGGACAGAGGAGCCTGGTGGGCTACCATCCATAGGGTCTCACAGAGTCAGACGTGACTGAAGTGACTTCACATGCACACATGAAACGGAGGCAAAGGGAGTTTGAGTAACTTGACTGAAAATACACTGTAGGTGCTGGAGTGAGCATAACAACACAGGTGGATAGCATTCAAACCCTGGCAGAGCAAGTCTAATGAAGCCTTCAGTTCAGGAGGCAAATAAACATACGTAAATGGACCAGGCTAGGAATCTAAATGAGAGAAGGTCAACTAGATAGCACATGTCCAGTCTGAAGTGCCTAAATTACTCATGAGCCACATCATTTAGTAAAACCCTTCAGTCAAGAAGTGAGTATTTTCTCTAGTATAAAAATTCCCTTCACCATTTTTCAATCTTCACTTTTTTTTGGTTATGCTAGTTTTAAAACTTCTATTATTTTGATACTGAACTTCCCATAAGTATCTTCTAATTTTCATATGTGTTCAGTCTCATCTTCCTTCTCTTTACATTTTTTATTTCACTTTCAGCACTAATTCTTCAACATTATATATGAAGCATTTTATTAAAGTTTGATTTCAGCTGCTATACACATATGAAAAATCTATATCTATAAGCTATTATATAAAGGAAAATTATATATGAATATATGAACATAAAATAATTATCATTACAAGAGTGCTTTATTTTCTAAGTATATCTTACTATAATATTCTATTCTGAATAGAATATCTTAGTCTTCTGAGATTGTCAACTAATATTTTTTAATTTTTATAATTTTAACTTACTCAGAGCTACTTTTTCTTTCTGTTGGTTTGTTAAATATCTTTCATATTGGAGGCATTTTTAGTTGTCTGTGACTTTTAGTTGTCTACTTATATTTAAGAGTTGGGAAATAAAAATCTATTTAGAAGAACCAATGTTTGTGACTTGTAACTGTGCATGTAATTGTAGGATTATCTGCCTGGTTTGTTTAGTTTATGTCTTTCTTTTCGGGTGAATCACTTTCCCCTTAGAGGAAATTCCCAAATTCCTGTCTGCAATGCTCATATGAGGGAAGAGTACTGTGGGTCTCAGTGTTCAGTGGGTAAACACAAACTCAGCCCTCATATTTTCAGTAAAGTACTTTCCCCACAACCATGACTGATAACTTATCACAAATCTCTATTTTATCATTTTTAGTCTTTTAACAGTTGGAAGACAAAATAGGGGGAGTTATATGACAATTTGAATGCTTTTTATATAAAGTTTCCAGCACTCCTTATTTTTGCTCATCTTTATCCCCATTCCCAGAACCACATGATAACCCAATTCCTGTCCTTTTTTAAAAAAAATTTATTATTTTAGGAGGGTTTAATATGCATTACATGATCAATACTTTTTTAAGTCTTTCTCACTACAAGTTCAGAATTCAGCTTCCTTACATATGCTCACTTAACAGCTGTCCATCAACTTCACAGCTCCCAACTTTTATTGCTTTTATTTCTTCTCCTTTCCCTTTTTCTCTGTGGGTTTGTATAATTTAATATTTAAGACATGTTTTATTTTCATTTAGGGAATAAAGGTAAATGTGTTTTTAGGTCATTATATCCACCCAGAGTGCATTAGTATGAATTATCACCAGGGCTGTGATAGAATTAAGGTAGAATACCTCCTATTTTACAGAGGCAAAAATTAAGCTCAGAAAATTCCAGTGGTTGTTTTATACATTCAAGGTTAATAACTGGTTGAGGCAGGATTCTTATCCAGTTCAGGTCAGCCAAGTCTCTGGCTCTTCCTGTCTCATGCTGCTGCCTCAGTTACCACCCTGTTCGCAGTGGACCAAAGGCAGACACACTGTCCATCTGCGGGAATCGTGCGTGGCCTATCACAGCCCCGTGTGTCCTGCACACACACCCTATTGACTTTGTCTTCTCACCCCTATGAGCTGACAAGTCTGCAAATCTCCACTTTCCAATTAGTCAAGTTAATGAAGCTCTTTAAAGAAATCCATAAAGCCTGCCTCCATGGTCCTGACATTTAGTAACTTCTGGATAATGGTCTCTGGGCCCCTTCTCCATTAAAATATTGTATTGAGTCCTGAAGTGCTGACTCTGAGACTTCCTTAGAATGGAATGAGGAGGGGCTCCCTTTGAGCCTTCCCAAACCCCAGGACAAATACAGAAATGGCACTTTTAAGAGTCAAGCCCACTGAAAGGCCACCCTTAACGTAGTTTCCTCCTGTTAATGAAAGCTATAGATTTCTGAGTGAAGCAGAGCGGCTAGAGGCAGAACAAAGTGGAGATGAAAATAAGCCTGGAGTCACATCTTAGGATAGGGACTCAAGGCCTGCAGATCAAAGGATGGCTCAGTTAGTAAAAGAAACAGAGGCCAAGAGCTGGGCTCCTCAACACCCAAGGCAAAGGAACCTCTTGGTGCCTTAGTTTTCTCTTCGAAGTAGTAGGAAGGATAATGCCTTGTTCTTCAGTCTTTCAGTGAAGATACAAATGAGAGCGAGAGGGAGGATATATTACTCATAGGGAAGGAACCGAATTAAAAACTGACTACGCAATGTTCACATTCAGTGTTGACAGTAGTCACAGATGAGTCGAATGGCATGTTTCTAGTATTTTCTCCACAAAGTTTGGAGGCATATTTGCATCTGCTTAGTCAACAACCCTTTTATTCACATACCCTTAGAACTTGCTGAAAATTTGCTTTGATTTTTCATTTCAATTACTCATTTTTTAAAAAAACCTTTATTTATTTATTTGGCTGTGCCAGGTCTTAGTTGCGGCATGCAGGACCTTTGATCTTGAGTTGCGTCATACAGGGTCTTTAGTTGAGGCATGTGAACGACTGGTTGCAACGTGTGGGATCTAGTTCTCTGGCCAAGGAGTGATCAAACCCAGACCCTCTGCATTGGGAACGTGGAGTCTCAGCCACTAGACCAGAGGAGACCCTTAGTTACTCACTTTTTGCGCTTATTTGCATTTATCTGCCCAACTTGCACATGCTATATTCATCTAAATCTAATTAAACACTATATTAAGCATAAACCATCCTCAAGTATTTGACTACATATATGTCATGCTTTCCCCTACTAGGTTAGAAGCTAGGACAAGTCAGTTAATAGGACACTTTTGGTCATTTAATACATATCCTGAGGCTACATATTTCCATTTACTTCTTCCTCTTAATATTTATCTGTATCGTGCATGTGTATGAGTGTGCTCGACTTTTTGTGACCCCGTGGACTGTAGCCGTCCAGGCTCCTCTCTCCATGAAATTTCCCAGGTAAGAATACTGGAGTGGATTTCCATTTCCTACCCAGAGGATCTTCCTGACCCAGGGATTGAACCTGGGTCTCTTGCATCTCCTGTGTTGGCAGGTGGATTCTTTACTACTGGACCATCTGGGAAGACCCTAATGGTACTGTGCAATGTGCCAAATACTGGGTTAGATTCTAGGAGTAGAAATAAAGCATGATTATAGACTGACATATTATGAGAGGGAAAGAGACTTTTAAATTCCTTTTTTACTCCACAGGATGAGAGATGAAGGGATCTCTACCCTCAGGAACATCCTCCCTATAGACCAAAAGCAGAGAAATAAGTTAACACTTCCAACAAAGTGTGACTTGTTGGAGGTTAGAGGTGGTCTTTGAATTCTGATGGACACAAGGGAGGAGCTTCTGTGTGGGTTGGTCTCCAGGAATAAATCACCTTGCTACTGCTACTGCTAAGTCACTTCAGTCGTGTCCGACTCTATGTGACCCCATAGATGGCAGCCTGCCAGGCTCCCCCATCCCTGGGATTCTCCAGGCAAGAACACTGGAGTGGATTGCCATTTCCTTCTCCAATGAATGAAAGTGAAAAGTGAAAGGGAAGTCACTCAGTCGTGTCCAACTCTTCACGACCCCATGGACTGCAGCCCACCAGGCTTCTCCGTCCATGGGATTTTCCAGGCAAGAGTATGGAGTGAGGTGCCATTGCCTTCTCCGTAAATCACCTTGAGCCAAGTGCTAAGCAGGAGTAGATCATCTTGAGATGTCTTGTCAATGTTCCCAGCTGCTAGCAGCCCTTGTGTCTTTATCGATACTGGTGTTAACTCAGTCCCTTCTGCACTTGCCATGCGGTGAATGACACCTATGGCCTTTAGAAATCTATTCTAAAAGGTTATTTTTTTTTACTTATCTCTTGCTACAAGTACAGAGGGGGAAAGACTTCGCTTAGGCTAAGTGAGCTGCACCTAACCCTTTGTCATTTCTGATGGACCATGTGACTCCCAAAAACACATGCCTTCTCTTGTTCATATGATAAGTATATTCTTTACTTTTTCTGTCTGGTTAAGTATTACTTGTACAACAAGATTCGGATGGAGGGAGAAATGTCTTCATGTCTCAGAGGACAGGGGAAATAGTTACCTTGGTATATATCTACAGCAACATGGACAGTCCCTAAACTTAATCATTAAGCTTAATTATCCTTTGGGATGGACATGTACACACTGCTATGTTTAGAATGGATAACCAACAAGGTCCTACTGTGTAGCACATAGAACTCTACTTAATGTTATGTGGCAGTCTGGATGGGAGGGAGGTTTGGAAGAGAATGGATACATGTATATGCATGGCTGAGTCCCTTTGCTGTTCACCTGAATCTATCACAATATAGTTAATCAGGTGTTTGTTTGTTCAGTTACTAGATCATGTCTGTCTCCTTACAACCCCATGAACTTCAGCATGCAAGGCTTCCCTATCCTTCACTATCTCCCATAATTTGCTTAAACTCATGACCACTGAGTTGGTGATGCCATCCAACCATGTAATCCTCTGTTGCCCTCAATCTTTCCCAGCATCAAGGTCTTTTCCAGTGAGTCTGCTCTTCATATCAGGTGGCCAAAGCATCGGAGCTTCAGCTTCAGTTCTTCCAATGAATATTCAAGATTGATTTGCTTTAGGATTGACTGATTTGATCTCCTTGCTGTCCAAGGGTCTCACAAGAATCTTCTCCAGCACCACAATCAATTCTTCAACTGCTCAGCCTTCTTTATGGTCTAACTCTCATATCCACACATGACTACTGGGAAAAACCATAGCTTTGACTATATGGACCTTTGTCAGCAAAGTGATGTCTCTGCTTTTTCATAATGCATCTAGGTTTTGTCATAATTTTCCTTCCAAGGAACAAGCAGCTATACTCTAATACAAAATTAAAAGATTAAAAAAAAAAAAAACAGTAAAACCCTGAATTATCTTTATTCCACAAACTAGGAGGTACTTGAGAGCAGAAATAATGTCTACTCCACCTTTGATCCTTCTCACCATTACCTAACCCAGTACTTTGCCCATAGCTCAGTAACTACAGCTATGGGCAAAGTCATCAACCGTTTTGCCATCCACCCTTCCCATGCAAGACTGACCTTACAATTCTACCTGAAAGCATCATTTCACTGGTTAAATGTAATCCATATTTTCAAAACATCGTGGCCTACATCACTTGATCCCAAACTGCTTTTGCCATTTTATATCCTACCTCTCATTCCTTCATTGTTCTCCTACAACCTTGTAGGGTCAATAGGATATTTTTTTGCATTTTATAAAGGAAGAAACTGAACCTCCATAAAATCACCTGTTTGATTGTGTTTCTCCCTCTGGACAGCAGCAAAACAAGGACTTGCTTTCTCATGTTCTGCCTTTCAGTCTGGCACACTTTCCACTATACTAGGCCACCCTTGACTCTTGCTTTCATCTGTTCAAAACCTGTGGGACATTTTGGAATTAGTTAAGATCCCTCTTAAATCAGGGAGTCTTATAAAAGCACTCTAATCCACAGATACCACTCTACCTTCTAAAATAAGTAATGATCATCTAGGTCACTGGAAATCACTCTTCCTAAAGTCCTCTCCTAGGTTTGCATTTATTTTTACACAAATTTACTGTTATAAAAACTTCCGTAGGCTTTTATTGTTTCTCTATTCTTAAACACGCTGAGAAACAAAGAGTGTCTGTGCATAGCGTTTAGTACATGGTTTGGAATTTAGTAGGTGCTAATCTGAGATTATTTCCTTAAGTACCAACCCTCCATTTACAATTGATCTATGACATTTGTTTGGAACCCTGAAGACTTATGATGGTGTGACATGCACAAGCAGTGAGATTAGTGCAAGAGATGGGGTGAGGGAGAAAGGCCCAAAAGATATTGATGTCAAAATTCCACCTTCTCTATCAATAAGTCTATTTTCAGCACCATTAAATCTGTAGGCCAGGGGTTAAGGAAAAAAAAAATTATAGCAGAATCCTGAAGTGATAAATATGGCCTACCTTTGACTTTGAGAAATCCCTCCCTTTGTTTCTAATCTCTTGCATCAGTTACACATATAGCAACAATTAGAAGATCCTCCCACCCTGATTCCTGTATACAAATTATCAAAATATATCTTGACTTTAAAAAACAATTTTCATATTTGGCAAAACTAATACAATTATGTAAAGTTTAAAAATAAAATAAAATTAGAAAAAAAAAAAAAAACAATTTTCATTGTAAAATACTAATATTCACTGTATAAGAGTTTAAAACAAAGAGAAGCCATAAGACCAAAACGAAAACCATTCCGTAGTCACAACACCTAAACCAAATGGACATATTTTTGGTTTCTTTTTTATGGGATCATAAACTTTATACTATTGGGAACCTAACTTGTTTCATTTGACAGTGTACCATGAACATTTTTCCATGTCATTAACTATTCTATAATATCATTTTAATGACTACATGGATACCTTTTTATGTATTGCAGGCACACAATAAACCAAACCACTGTTAATAAGTTAATAAGACTTTGTCTAATATGTTTTTTGTGATTTTAAACAATGTGTAAACTTAAACAGGTTTTGTGACTTCTCTGGCCCTCAATTTTCTCATTTAAAAAATAGAGATAATAATACCTGTTCAGAGGGCTCTGTAAGAATTAAATGGGTCAACTTATGAAAATCACAAGAGGTCAGTGATTATTAACCATCATTCTCATGTTGGCATAAACAATGTGCAGTAACTTATTTTTTACAAATTGTGCATTCTGAAATCTTTAGAATTTCTAGGTTAATGATATTATAGCTTTGTATTTTGATACATAATAGAAAACTCACTTTCCCCAAAAATGTACTGAGGTAAGTACAAATCAAATGACCTGATTCTTGGAATTATTTACTCTTCTCTGGCATGATGGATGTAAAACAATTATCTCTCTGCTATTTTAATTCACACCCCTCTGTGGAAGAACATTCTTACATTGGTTTATTCATCATTTCTAATTCTTCATTCATGAATTCTCAGTTACTGTCCTTTATCCAGTTTTATGAAGAGCTTTTTATCACTGCTTTTATTACATTGCAAAATATGTTTATACATTCAAGGTAACAATCTTTTATATGTATCTTGCATTTTTCTTGAAATTTGATTATATATATCCTCCTTGCAGGAGGCATACACTTTTATATAACTAAATTCATAACTCTTCCTTCTTTTGGAGTCATGTTTATAAACTCCTTCCCTGTTTGAAGACTATGTAAATACTCAACTATACATTTTCTTCTACAATTTGTATGGATTCAGTTTCTATTTATCATTTTAATCAAACTTTATTGTGCAGCATAGTATTATGTCTTTTTTTCCACAAATGGTAAGCTGATGAGTTTAATATTCAGTAATTTTACAGTAATTTGAAATGATACTTTATTTTTTTTTTTTTTTTTTAATTTCAGGTATACACGTGCTCCCCATCCTGAACCCTCCTCCCTCCCCCTCCCCATACCATCCCCTGGGCCGTCCCAGCGCACCAGCCCCAAGCATCCAGCATCGCACTGAACCTGGACTGGCATCTCGTTTCATACATGACATTTCACATGTTTCAATGCCATTCTCCCAAATCTTCCCACCCTCTCCCTCTCCCACAGAGTCCATAAGACTGTTCTATACATCAGTGTCTCCTTTGCTGTCTCGTATACAGGGTTATCGTTACCATCTTTCTAAATTCCATATATATGCGTCAGTATAGTGTATTTATGTTTTTCCTTCTGGCTTACTTCACTCTGTATAATAGGCTCCAGTTTCATCCACCTCATCAGAACTGATTCAAATGTATTCTTTTTAATGGCTGAGTAATACTCCATTGTGTATATGTACCACAGCTTTCTTATCCATTCATCTGCTGATGGACATCTAGGTTGCTTCCATGTCCTGGCTATTATAAACAGTGCTGCGATGAACATTGGGGTACACGTGTCTCTTTCCCTTCTGGTTTCCTCAGTGTGTATGCCCAGCAGTGGGATTGCTGGATCATAAGGCAGTTCTATTTCCAGTTTTTTAAGGAATCTCCACACTGTTCTCCATAGTGGCTGTACTAGTTTGCATTCCCACCAACAGTGTAAGAGGGTTCCCTTTTCTCCACACCCTCTCCAGCATTTATTATTTGTAGACTTTTGGATCGCAGCCATTCTGACTGGTGTGAAATGGTACCTCATAGTGGTTTTGATTTGTATTTCTCTGATAATGAGTGATGTTGAGCATCTTTTCATGTGTTTGTTAGCCATCTGTATGTCTTCTTTGGAGAAATGTCTATTTAGATCTTTGGCCCATTTTTTGATTGGGTCATTTATTTTTCTGGAGTTGAGCTGTAGGAGTTGCTTGTATATTTTTGAGATTAGTTGTTTGTCCGTTGCTTCATTTGCTATTATTTTCTCCCATTCTGAAGGCTGTCTTTTCACCTTGCTAATAGTTTCCTTTGATGTGCAGAAGCTTTTAAGTTTAATTAGGTCCCATTTGTTTATTTTTGCTTTTTATTTCCAATATTCTGGGAGGTGGGTCATAGAGGATCCTGCTGTGATGTATGTCAGAGAGTGTTTATATTTTTAAGTCTGGATTTTTTTTTTTTTTACTAATCATATGGCATGTATTGTTTTATATCTGGCAATATGATAATAGTGTTTTTTGGTAACTTTTAGTTTTACAAAATTATTATTGTAACTGTACTTGGAATACCTAAATGGTGTTGAGTATTATTTCACTGCATTGTTTTAAATTAATAATAAAGTGTGAAGACTTTTTAGTGTTGAACTTTCTAATTAAAAAATGTGAAATACATTTCTCTGTTGATAGATGTCAATATATATACCAGGGAAGCCCCTGCATCTCCATTATAGGCTCATCAATACCATCTTTCTAGATGCCATATACATTATGGCGTTAATATAGGATATCAGTTTTTCTGTTTCTGACTTACTTCAATCTGTGTAAGAACATTTTAGTTGAATTTCTTGGTCATTGCATGAAGAAAATCACATATAGACATTTGATTTATATGACATGTAACTTGTTATTCATTAAATCCCATGCATATGGTTCACTGAACAACATGTAAAATAAGTGAATTATTACCAAGTTAACATCAGTTCAGAAAGTCCTGTTATGGACCAATCCCTTAGGCCCTTGGATATAAGAACAGACAAGACAGAACCAATGTATTGGTCAGAATATACTAGGTTTTACTGTGGTTAATAAAAAATGAACCCAGTCTTTGTAGCTTAAAATTGTGTTTCTCTTAAACTGTATAACCCATTTTGGATGAGCAGAAGTGTTTTGTGTTCCTATAGTCATCTAGAAAATCTCACTGCCATTTTTTACTCATTTTACCATAATCCATGAGTCAGGGGAAGAGAATATAGCACATTGCTCCCTGGGTATTGACGGTTTGGTAGAAAAGTGGCCCAGATCACAAGGCTGTTCGATAAAGGGTAAAAGAGTATAATCCTACCACGTGTTAGGAAGGCGAGGACAGAGTATTATGAACTGTCCTAATAATTCTTGAAACCTCAGTCCTGGAGCTGTTCATAGCATTTTGAAGAAGAGAGAAAATCAACACATAATTATAGTAATTACAATATAATATGATAAACTGGACAAACTTTAGTAAAGGACAAAGGCATTTTCAGCAGGAGAAGGCAAATATTCAACCTACTTCGAGAAGACAGAAAATATTTCTTAGGAAAATTGGCATGTGACTTGAACTATATACATAAATGTGCCAGATATATCAAGAAAGAGAGTATTTTACTCTTAATTTATACTGAAGGGCAATAGAGAAACAGCCTCTAAGAGAAAGAAGCATAAAGGAAGACCAAGATTCAGGGGGCTGATCACAATAAGTTACATCTGTTTAGATAAATTACTTTGCTTCTCTAGACCACAAGTTTCATGATAATACAAAGAAGTTTAACAATATTTTTTCAGCTCTAACATTCTACATTGGAATTTTTGATGCTGAAAACTTACTGGTTATTCTCAAGTCCTTATGTGTAGGTAATCATTCCACATCAAAGAAAGTCAGATAGAAGAGACAGCAAATGATTTTGCACTATGCATGTCAATCCTAACTACTTAGAAGGGGCTGGAACATTTGCTTGTATAAGACGCAGTCTGAGATGGAATAGTGTGGAAGACTGTCAATGACTTTCACAGACCCAGGACTGGGAACCACAGAAGTAAGGGTGGGAGTGATTGGAGATGTAGAAGGAATAGTTATTTCCATGAGCTCTTGTTATAGAAGTGCTGTTGTTTCAGCCATTGTTAGGCCTGTAATAAAAATATATTGGTGTGATCAGCAATATATTTTTATTACAGGCCTAACAACGGCTGAAATGGTACAACTTTTATAGTGATATGTTTTATGCTTCACTTTTTTACAGTGATGTATACATATATATATGTGTGTGTATATGTAGATAGATATATATCTCTAATGTGATATATGAAATTTTAACATCAGTGGTAAGTCAAGTCACCTAGGAGCCAAAAGTTCTCTCCTTTATTTCATATACATGCTTACAAGCACTAATGAATGCAGAAGACAAATTTACAAAGGACTCAGTATCCAGTTTTAACCAGCCCCATCCAGCCTCAAGGATTTTCTTTCCTATGTGATAAATCTGTCCATGGCTCTAGGAACATACATAAAAATCTGGCAGAAAAAAGAAACAGAAAAATTACTGCATATGAAGAGTATAACACAGAAAACGCAGGTCAAAGTAGAGAATGCCTTTTACACTTGATTTTAGCCAAAAGGCCAAGAAACAATAAGAATGCCTTTTAAAAGGTGGATTCAGTTCCTTCAATCCTATAAATGAATTGTTATAATGATTTTTCCCCCCTGGAAAAAGTAAAGTGTAAAATCTATTTGCAAAACATATCTATATTTCCCAAGTCCCTCTCTTAAAGATGTAGGGAGTTATATAACATTATGTAAGGCCTAGTAGATGAGCCTTTATCATCTCTTATAAATAATTATTAAAATAATGTCATTGATTTTGCTTTCAGCCAAGCATAATTACTGAAAATACTTTTTAAGAAATGTACTGTCTTTTGATTAAATAGAATAATATGGGTTTAAGTTGCCCTTTTCTAGTAAATAGATTATTTTTTACCTATGTGACTCTGTTATAAAATGTGTATTTGAGATGAAAACATGTAAATAGAATAAGTCCCATTAAACATTTTTTCCACTTTACACCAGTGGAAACTACTTTTCATAAGGCAGAAACTGTGTAATTTTCTAGTGTATTTTTTTTCTAAAACATTTATTAGTTTAAGATTTTTAACAATCTGCTTACTTTTATCCAGGTCTTAGAGATTCATGACTTGTTCTGTTGATTACAACTAAATCAACTATAGGAAAAATAAGTGTAGAAAACATTGGGAACAGATATTAAATACATGAAGGAATTTGGTATATAACAATATAAGGTCTAGTTTTAATTGCCAACAAATAATACTAATTGTTTCAATCTAGTTTGCAAGAGTACTTCAATAAGGGATATAGAAATACTTTAATTAACCTATCAGAGTATAAACTTGATTAAATTATTCAATTATTGCTTGTAAACAGATAACTTTCAGTTACGTTGACATGGGTAAAATAGCTATAACTAGAAATAACAACCTAATTAATAATTGTACACCATAATTATACCAAGTTTCATATTTTAATATTTTATAAGGCTTTGCATTATTTTATGCTCTTTACTCTTACAAATATATTTACCATATCCACGCCTTAGAAACATATATCAGCATATGGACACCAGAATTTCTTTGTATGATAGCAAATTGAACCTGTATGCTAATTGTTGTGCTTGTTTATTATATTTTGGGGTTTTTTTCCTTTGCTGTTTTATGATATTGAGCAATACTTCCAAACAGATGCTGCTGCTGCTGCTGCTAAGTTGCTTCAGTCATATCCGACTCTGTGTGACCCCAGAGACGACAGCCCACCAGGCTCCCGCGTCCCTGGGATTCTCCAGGCAAGAACACTGGAGTGGGTTGCCATTTCCTTCTCCTCCAAATAGATAGCCACTTAGAATTTAAGCATAACCCTTTGACAACAATGTATTTGATCTTTACACTGAGTTACCATGATGTGTCATTTCTGAGTATTATTTCTCCAATCGTGTCAACAATTTCTTGTTCTTAGTCTTTGAGGAGGACAAGTGATTTGTATTATTATTATAAAAATGAGAAAACTGAAGCTTAGGGAAATTAAATGAATCATCCAGAGTTAGCAGTTAATGTGATTTTGGACTCAAAATAAGATCTATCAACTTATAAAATATTTTTTCTTTATGTAGGAGAAAGTTATCACAAACATTTTTGTACAGAGATAGTTGTATAAGAAGCAAACAAACAAACAGACTAGTGCCATAGGGAAATGGAAAACCCTTAATCAGCTATTGAAGGAGTTTGGCATTAAATAAGGAATTTTAACAATCTAATTATAATGTTTACCCCTAATTACCTGACCAGAATGGAGAAGGAAATGACAACATACTTTAGTATTCTCACCTGGAGAATCCCATGGACAGAGGAGCCTGGCAGGCTATGTACATAGGGTCGCAAAGAGTCAGACACAACTGAAGTAACTTAGCAGGTAGGAGCAAGTACGCATGCACCTGACTAGAAACCTCCTAATACTTACAAAGTATATTTCCAGTCCAGTAACATCTAATACAATAGCCACAAGCCACATGTGGTCATTGAAACATAAGCATAAGAGTTGACATTAGATAAAAGCAAAACTTTAGTATCTCATTTGTATTAACTACATTGTAGGAGCTCAGGTGTTCAGTGGTCCCCTGTGGTTAGCGGCTACTGTAAAGAGCAATACTGAGAAATTCCCATTATCACTGAGTGTTCTTAGTCTCTAGACAAACATACTAAAGAATATTATTGGTCATTGTATTTTCATGAGGTAGATTACACAAGCTCTATCTACATATTGCACTTCCTACACATTGGGATTATTGTTGACCATGCTTCATTAGTCACAGGGTATAATTTTACAGAGTAGGAAATGGACTAGGCCTTTGATAAGCACTTGCTGTTGTATAGTCAGTTTTTGGTTGCTGTTCAGTCACTCAGTTGTTTTCGACTCTTTGTGACCCCAGGGACTGCAGCATGCCAGACTTCACTGTCCTTCACTATCTACCTGAGTTTGCTCAAGCTCATGCCCATTGAATCAGTGATGTCATTCAACCATCTCATCCCCTGTCATCCCCTGCTCTTCCTGTCTTCAATCTTTCCCAGCATCAGGGTACAGTCAGTTAAGACAACATAAATTAAGAGGTTTTAAAAAGTGATTTATTCATAAGATCCAAATTTAAATTGGCTACTTTACTTAATACCACACAACCTTTGATAGTGCAATGTTATACACTGTATGTGTTGTGTGTGTGTGTGTGTGTGTGTGTGTAAATGTGTTTGAGGAAGTGGAAGTGACTATTGAGTTTAGAAAACAGAACATAAAAGCCAGTCATACTTGAATAACAATAATGACCTTTCTTTTAATTTATATAACTAATGACTCTCAATGGCTTAATGATGGACATCTGAAACATGAATTCAATGTGTTTCAAATCCAAAAGAGAGGAATTTGAAGTTAATAAAAAAGTATCATTTACCAATATGCCTACTAATATCTTTGCTAATAATTATTTTAATTTTTTAATTGAACTCCTTCCTTGTGGTCCAACAATCTTTTTTCTTAGATATTATTCCTTGGTTGTTTTAAGGTCAGTCTAGAATTAATTACTTTCTCAATCTTGGCTGGTTCAAAATGGCTTTAAGTATTAGATTATTAACTAATAATTTATCTTAGTGTAAAATTCTAGGTTAATAATTATCTCTTCTAGTACTTTTAAGATATCAATCAATGGTCTTATGCTAAAGAAAAGTCTAATTTCAATTGACTATATTATTATCTTGGTTATTACTCTGTAGTAATCTTTGTCTCGTAATACTTAATAATAATTTTCTGTTTTTGTTTGATGTTATACATTTTCATTATGAGGTGCCTGGCATAAATCTCTATTTTTCCTGCTCAAGATTCAGTGTTCTTCTATATCAAGAGTCAAATCTTTCTTCAATATAAGGAAATTGTCAGTCATTATATATTCAAATACATAGGGATTTTACACTGGATCTTTAGAGTCTCATAAGTTCACTTGTATTTTCTATTTTTTATTTCTCTGAACTACATCTTGAGCTATTTCTTGAGTTTTATCATTTGATTAAAAAACAAAAACCTGTAGGATTTTTATATTTGGTCTACCTATTAAGTCATCAATTTAGGTTATTACTATTTTTTTCAATAGCTATACATTTGGCCTAGAAGTGCTATTTGATTATTTTTTCATACTTTGTGATTTTACCTTTATATTTGATCATTGCTTAAGTTTTCATTTTTTTTTTTTTTTTAAATTTGAAACATAATTTTACTTTTTATTTTTACATTATGTTGTGCAGTATTACATCTCAAAATAACAGAGTGCAGATAAAGGCAAGGTAAAGTACAAAGGAAGATTAACAACAGGTGTCAAAAAAGTTACCTTTATTAAGGCTAAATCCCTGGTTTATATTTTCCACACACATTCACAAAATTACATTCAAATTATTCCTTAGGCCATGAGAAAAGGAAAAAAAAAATCCAGATATTAGGTTTTCATAGAAAGCAAATCTGGATTAATCTAAAAACTACTCTCCTTTGTATCTATCTGTTAAGTTTTTATTTTATCTTTATCTACTCAAACACTTAAAAATACCTCTTTCAGTTGTAACGATATCAGTCATCCTAATATCATAAATTCTCCACTGTTTAGTTATTAACTTATTCTACCCATTGTTGATTAATCATGTTATGTTTATAATTTGAGTGTGGACTCATCTATATGAATTTTTATTTTACTTGTAAGTGTGCTGTATGTGTTATATGAATCTTCTCTATCCTGAGTCGCTGAAGGAGAGTTTCTGATTTGCTTCAGTGTAGGTAGGCCCTAAGTCTCCGTCAGTTATTGATCAATTTCTGTATTAATTTCTCAGTTTGTGGCTATGAAAGGAAGATACTGTAATTTATTATCTTAACAAGATACTTATGAAAGTGAATGGGAATTTTATACAAAGAGTAAACCAGGATTGTCCAGGACCAAATAGGATATATTGTCATTTTATTCATGATCATGAGAATATTGAGAGTGTGAATATTAAAGCTATGAATAGAATATGCATAGTGTATTTTTTTTTCCCATTGCAAACCTTGGGGCAATGGAAAGTTCCTATTGATGTACCTGTAGCTACTGAGAAGAGGTTTTATGTTCTCCTTTTAGGGACTGGACAAGTTCTAGCTCATAAACAAGTAATATTTGAAACGTATCCAAGTTAGTTCAATTTCTGTGGCCTGGATTGGTCACTCCACATGGGCTTTCTAACTCCAGCTTACTGTTCTTAAAAGACTTACATCCAGTTCTAATCTACAAATTACATGTACAATTCACATGTACATCAAGAGTCTCTACATAATGTAGCACTACAATATTGCTAAACCTCTGACAAAGGGGAAAGCCAATATCAAGGATCAGCAGACAAAGTCTTATGAACCAAATACAGCCCACAGAGTCATTTTGAGCCTGTGAGGTAGGGGTGATTTTTATAGTTTAAAAAAAATTTTTTTAAGTCAAAACCAATATTTTCAACCTATGAATACGATATAAAATGCAATTTTTGTATATTTATAAATTTTTACTGAACTCACATGCATTCATTTATGTATTGCCCTTGACTGTTTTCATATTATAAGAGCAGAGTTGACTAGTTACAAGAAATGCCATTTGAACCACAGGCCTAAAATATTTGCTATTTTGTGCTTTACAAGGAAAGCATTCTAACTTCTCACCTAGGTAATTAAAAGTAATGATATACTCTTTAACAAGTCTAGAATACCTATGACTAAGAACAATGGGGTGCATTTTAATTAAATCATTTGAGTATAAATAAGCTAATGTGGCATTGTGCTTTAGAGATTGGAATGAGAGGGTGGTAGGAGTGATATAATTTATCATAATAGAAATTCTGCTAGTGCCAAGATCAAGAATAAAAACAGGAGAAGCCACATAATGAAAATAATAAAATAAGTGAAGAGTAGAAATATTTGTGTATGTTTCTCAAGCAGGTTTCTAATAAGTGTCAGTATTTTACAGCTCCAGTATAAATAATAAGACTGCTGCTGCTGAGTCGCTTCAGTCGTGTCTGACTCTGTGCGACCCCATAGACGGCAGCCCACCAGGCTCCCCTGTCCCTGGGATTCTCCAGGCAAGAACACTGGAGTGGGTTGCCATTTCCTTCTCCAAAATAACAAGACTAGTATTGGTTAAAATGTTACAGAAAATACATCATGCAAGATCTTGATGTTTTGAATCTTATGACTTCGCGAAATACAGAGGGATGAAAAAATTTGACTACATTAAATATAGATCAACAACTGTCATGCTAAGAGAAATAAGAGCCACATGATCTGGGGAAAAGCTCAAAGCAGCATAAAAGAAAGAGAAAACTGATTTTGGCAAAAGGTTTGAAGGTTTCCTCTCCTGAGAGTCAGATGAGTTCACATTAACATATCAAGGGGACTAATGCACTGGGAAACAACTGGTCACAAAATAAAATAAAATAAATCAAGTATGATATAAAACTAATAAATATTTCTCTGTCATTAATAGACCTCCTTTCTTCCATGTGCATTGTTAGTCAGAGACAGTCAAGGATTGTTAACCTTTTAAAAAAATGAAGGACCTGTAACTGTTAAGGTAGCCTTCAGAACCAAATTTTATTTTAAAATCTGAAGAACTAAACCAAATTAAAAATATATTCTTATTTGATTTGCTCTTGAATTTAGAAAAAGATTTTTTAAATGTGTTATTAATCTATATTTAAACTCCTGTGGGACTGTACTTGTCTACAGGATTGTGGAATTTGTGAAGAAAATGACCTTCATTGACAAATGTTCAGAACGTGTTCAATGAGAAACATGTATCATAATTGGATTTACAGTTCTAGGGCTGGGCTGAGGTGGGTGAAGGAGCCTGTAGGGAGTGATCACTATGTTATAGGCATTGTACTAAGTGATTTACATAGATTATTTAATTTAATATTCACATGACATTGACAAGTTACTCGACTTTATACATGAGAAAACTGAGACTCACAGAAAATAAATTATGTATCTGCTGCCTAGTTAGCAGAAAGTAGTAGAGCTCAACTTAGCAATCTAAAACATGCTATTCTCAGGACACTGCTCTGTTTATATTTATGGCAGGATTATCCCAGGACAAGCTATAACTTATAAAATACAGCTGGAAGGTTAAAAGCACAGGCTGTAGACTCAGACAGACCCAGAAATAGACCTTTTCCTAACTGGAAAATTATTTAGCCTCTTGGACTTTAATTATTTAACTTCTCTTGGACTTTAGTTTCCTTCTTTGTAAAACAAGTGTAATTATTACATATTACATACAACTGTCAAGGTCAAATAATCTTAGGCAAATAAGACACCTAGTCAGTGCCTGGCACAGAAACTGTTAACTGTTTTCATCATCAATGTCAGCTCTGTCATCATCACCATGGTTTCTGTTAAGTCCCCCAAACTTTCTCCAAGGAGTTTGACTCTCTTTACTTGATGAACTAGTCATATATCACTGACCTTTAATATGTGTACTCATTACAACATGGAACAATCTAGCAGATCTTAACTATTAAAATATTTCGTTTCATAATTAGTTTGTCAACGCATCCAGTAATAAATCAATAGCTTTGATTAAAACTAGAAGCTCTTCCCTCCTCATAAAGCACACAGATAGTAGATAATGAACAAATCAAAAACACCAAACAATTTCAGGTAATGATAAATGTTACAGAGAAAAAGCCAACAGGGTAAAGGGATAAAGAGGAGGTGTTTGAGAAAAGCCACTCAAGGGTTGCTCTTCTGAGAGAAAAAAACATGAAAACGATGAAAGAGTCAAGCTTAAATCCAGAAAAAGACTATACCAGGCAGTGGGCAAAGAAGTGTAAGAGTCTGTGTAACTTAATGCAAGAGCTAGAGACAGAAAAATAGAAAAGGAACCTCAGAAGATATTAATCATAGGGTGCCAACTTAATTGTCTGAACTGTTAACTACATATTATGGGAATCCACCAGAGCATTCTAACGAGTGAGACCATGATTTAACTTATGATTTTTAATACATCCTTCTGGTTGCTTTTTCAGTGAGGAGGGGAGGAAGGAACTCAGTCACGAAGCTGCACTGATCTTCTTGAGTAACCTGGAACTGTGGCTTGGACTGGGGACTACAAACAGGGTGGTGAGAAGCTCTCTGATTTGGGGAGTGCTTTGTAGGTGGAGATGCTAGGATTGGTTGCTAGATTAGATATGGGATTTCAATATAGTTCTATCAACTAGTCAGCTCAGTCATGTCCGACTCTTTGCAACCCCATGGACTGCAGCACACCAGGCGTCCCTGTTCATCACCAACTCCTGGAGCTTACTCAAACTCATGTCCATTGAGTTGGTGATGCCATCCAACCATCTCATCCTCTGTCAGCCCCCTTCTCTTCCTGCCTTCAACCTTTCCCAGCATCAGGGTCTTTTCCAATGAGTCAGTTCTAGTTCTGTATCTCTAGATATAGAGATATAGATATAGTTCTATATCTCTAATGAATCTAGTTCTATATCTCTTTATAAAGAGTTATTGATCTCACTATTTGTGTATATAGTAAGAAATGAGAAATTTATGAAAGTACAGGCTCATGAAAAAGAAACCTTTTTTTTTGCTATTAATAAAACCTGATCCTGTGATGGATGCAGAATCATATAAATTGCTTATAACTAGCTTGAAAGTGAAAATTGCTCAGTCATGTCTGACTCTTTGTGACCCCATGGACTCTACAGGCCATGGAATTCTCCAGGCCAGAATACAGGAGTGGGTAACCTTTCTCTTCTCCGGGGGATCTTCCCAACCCAGGGATCAAACCCAGGTCTCCCTCATTGCAGGCAGATACTTTACCAGCTGAGCCACCAGGGAAGCCCAAGAATACTGGAATGGGTAACCTATCCTTTTGAACTGTGGTGTTGGAGAAGACTCTTGAGAGTCCCTTGGACTGCAAGGAGATCCAAAAAGTCCATTCTGAAGGAGATCAGCCCTGGGATTTATTTGGAAGGAATGATGCTAAAGCTGAAACTCCAGTACTTTGGCAACCTCATACGAAGAGTTGACTCATTGGAAAAGACTCTGATGCTGGGAGGGATTGGGGACAGGAGGAGAAGGGGACGACAGAGGATGAAATGGCTGGATGGCATCACTGACTCAATGGACTTGAGTCTGAGTGAACTCCGGGAGTTGGTGATGGACAGGGAAGCCTGGCGTGCTGCGATTCATGGGGTCGCAAAGAGTCAGACACGACTGAGCGACTGATCTGATTTCTGATCCCTTCTCCAGTGGATCTTCCCAAACCAGGGATCTAACTGGGGTTTCCTGCATTGCAGGCAGATTCTTTATCATTTGAACACTCATGGAAGCCCTATAACTAGCTTAAATACTATTTAAAGTTAAAATGCTCCACATTTATAAATTAAATGTATGAAGGGCAATGGTAAGATACGTTGAGAGGTGCTTGGTCACCCTCTTTTTACATCCCCAGGCACAACACTACATCTATGCTTTTTTAAAATGCATGATTTATGAGCATTGTCTCTATTTTCTGTAAAGTGATGCACTAATGCTATTCCAAGCCCCTTTCCCACTTCTAATCATATTGCTATGCAACTAAATACTTTCTAAATATGAGCTCAAACATTCACCAGCTAACCAAAGTGTTTTTTTTTTTTTTCCTGTCACATGCCACATACTTTCTTGATATTGGTTAATGTGTTTACATGAAATCTCTGCTAACCATTATCTTGAGAAAAATAACCCTTAAAATGAATTAATTAAAAAAGATGGAAGATGATCATATGATGTCAGTCAAGCTCACCTCCTTTCCTAGGTGCCTAGGGCTGGGTTCCTGGCATATTGGGGCTATCAGTGTGTTTGACCCTGTTAGTAGGTGTAATAGACAGATAAGCACCAGATAATGGGCCTAGATTGCTGGTTGTGCCTGAAATAGAAATTCTGGAGCTCCCTTTGGGTCCCAAGCAGTTTATCCCTTTAATATATGTGTTCTGATCAATTCATGGTAATTATTGTTCATCCCAAAGGATCTGTTTGATCACTTTAGGTCATTACTGTATCTGCACTGATTAGTCAGGGCAGGTAAAATTATTTAAATGTGTTCTACACTGAGGTCTCGGTAAAGTGGTCTAAAAGTTTCCAGGGCAGCATGAAAATAGATGTTGGGGTGGATTGTAGGCTCTTTTATAAGATCTGGGGTTCCCTGATACCAGAAGTATTCCTCTGATTTTAGGATTCTTTTAAAAGGATAACCTCTAACCCCTTATGGTAGGACAACTAATACCTACCCCTCCCCATCCCACAATGCCGCACAGCTATGGTACTGGAGTTTGTCTAACCAGATGGGCAGGAAATGTCTGTTTGTCCAGATCACAGCCTAACTAACGGGATGTCCATCTTTCTTCCAATGGCCCTCTCCCAAGCTTCTGCAGAGTGTAGTCTTATTCACGATGGAGAGTCTCTTGAGAGACTGTATTTTCCCAAATACGATATTTGTTTCATTCAAATTTAGTTCATCGTCAGCTGCAGTACATGAACAAGAATGTTGGAGATGGCCATCCCCAGTGATTTAATTTACCTTAGGGAAGTGACTTAACTCTTGTGATGCTCAATTTCCTAATTTTTGAAACAAGGATATCATTATTTCTGACTTCACAGAAGTCTTGGAAGAATAGATCCACTTAGTTCATGCCTCATATAGCATTGGTGCTCAACAGATGATGAATATTATCTCCTTCTGTGTTAAAAATGAATGATTCACATACACCTATGGTTAATTCATGCTGATGTATACAGAAATCAAACCGATATCGTAAAGCAATCATAAATCAAGTAAAAATAACTAAATACAAAAAATTAATGATTCAGTACACTTTTCCTAAGTCCACTAAGTGATTTTCATGATATTACTATATCTGTCTGTTTCTATTGGTGTAACAAACAAATGAAACCCAAACCTTGGAAACCTGGAAGAAACAGTTAATAACATTTAGTGTCAGGAAACAGACCTAAGAAATTTTAAAAGACATATGTTTGTCCCTTTGATGATGAGCTTTATATGCAAAGAAACCACATTGTAACCATATTTGAATAAAGCAATTTCCTCTTATCTGTAGGACACACTTTCCAAGATACCCAGAGGAGGCCTGAAACTGGATAGTGCTGAATCCTATACATACTATATGTTTTTCCTGTACTTACATACCTATGACAAAGTTGAATTCATAAATTAGGCACAGTAAAAGATTAATCACTATAACTAATTGTAAAATAAAATAATTATAGCAATATAATAAAGTTATGTGAACATGGTCTCTCTCTCAAATATCTCATAGTACAACTTTAATGCCTTTCCATCTTAACCAAGAACTATAACTTGTGTAGTTTAAGGTACAATAGCAAAACTAAAATAAATTTATTTTTCACAACTTCATGGATAGGAGATTTGTTCTTACCACAGATTTTTACAACTTCAGTGTACAGGTTTTGTTTCCTATCAAGTCAAGAATTTTCAACATTTCACTTAAAGGAAGCACCTTATAGTTTCTTTTTGGCATACCTGAATTTTCAACATTACTACTCTTGTACTTTGGGGTCATTATTAAGTAAAGTAAGGGTTGGTTGAACACAAGTAGTGTGATCCTGTGACAGTCAATCTGATAACCTAAATGGCTGCTAAGTGACTAATGGGTGTGATAAGCTGCATAAAAAGATGCTTCATGTCCTGAGCAGGATGTTGTGAGATTTCATCAGCTACTCAGAAGGGTACACGATTTGAAACTTATAAGTTGCTTATTTCTGGAATTTTCCATTTAAAATTTTGTAACAAGGTTGACCATGGGTACCTGAAACTATGAAAAGAGAAATTTCAGTTAAGGGAAGTTTGTTCAAAATTTACTCATAATCCACACTCTAAATATCCTTCTAGGATTGTATGGGGAACTGAATAATTGCATTTGTGTTCCTTAAATGAAATATAGGTCCTAAATAGCAGCAAGAGGATTTTAGAGACAATTAGAGTCAGTATATATATTTTAATTATTTTTAATTGAGGTACATTGTCATATAACATTACATTACTTTCATGTATACAATATAATTATTTTATGTTTATATATTACAAAATGATCACCACAATAAGTCTAGCTCACATTTTCCTCCATATATGGTGATGTATTTTTTTTCTTGTGAAGAGGATTTTCAGGATCTGCTCTCTTAGTAACTATCAAACATGCAAAACAGTCATCGTGAATTAGTTCCAGACCCCCACCCCAAGAAATAACTTGTGGATTAACAAGTCCTTCACTTGGTGTAGTATATCAGCCCTCCATATCCATGGGTTCCACATTTGCAGATATGGAGAGCCGATGGTACAGGATTAATGATATTCACCATGCTCTACATTATAACCACATCAAGTATTTAACTTATAACTTGAAGTTTGTGCCTGTGACCCCCTTAACCCATCGCACCCATCCCATCATCCACCACTGATAACCACCAACCGGTTTTTTGTATCTGTAAATATGAACTTGTTCTTCTTCTTTCTTTCAGGGAGTAAAGGGAGGGTTCCACATATAAGTGATATTATATGGTGTTTGTCTTTCTCTTTCTGACTTATTTCACTTAGTTTAAAGCCCTCAAGTTGCATACATGTTGTCCCAAATGATAGGATTGCATTTTCTTATGCTGGATAATATATACCACACTTTTTATACAATCATTCATAGTGCAAATACTTAAAAAATTCTATTTGGAAGTGTGGAATGACACATAGAAGCTCTCAATAGGTACCTCACTTAATGCTGAATGAGACGTCACCCACCTCTCTATACAAACCATCTGTTGATTGTGTGATCGTTGACAGAGCTATTTAGCTAAATACCAAAGTTCGTCTGAAAGGTGTTTCTAAATATTTCGGAGGAATCAACATCCCTAAAAAAACCCTACAGTAGTAATTTAATACACTATGGCTTTAAAAGTTCTGTTTTGTTATGCCCAATATTGTCCTTGACATGTAGCATTAAATAGTACATAACTCTACCATAACAACAGAATGAGTCAGGGAAGAGTTGAACCATTTGGATTTCCTTGTAGTAAAGGGAGAGTGGATGGTGATGGCCACACAAAATTGGTCAAAAACAGTGATGGGTAAACAGTTGCTCAGATGAGAGAAAGGGCTGAATACCTGTGGGTACACTAAAAGAAACATTAAAGAAAAAGACAAAGCTTTCTTCCTACCCAATGAAACATTTCTGTGCAAATTAGAACAAACTGTCTTTTCATCAGGCATATTTTTTTGTAATGCACTTTTCAGCTCCTCCACAGCTACACTCAGAACAACTTTTCATAATCCAGTAGTAGCACACTGGCAGAATGTGCACATATGCCCCAAATGCAGCCTTTTCCACACACGCCCCAGATGCTACAAGGACACACATTTGCCTTCACTACACAACACATTCTGTCCCCTTCCATTCTCCTACTCAGGTAGGATGATTGTGTCAAGTTCAGAACTGAATGAAGAGAAAGAATCAAGCCTCAGAGTAAAGGTCGGTAAGAGAAAAGCAACCGCAGGGTACATCTGAAACACGGTTGAGACAAGATCACAGCTGAGCATGATGGCTGCAGGGTAGGTTCTCCCTTGCTGTTCTATAAGTTGGCCTGAAAGCCCCAAATCTCTACATTTAGGATGTAAATAGCATTCCCCTAAGGTGTGCCTTCTTTGTATAGTATACAACCTGAACACCCAGACATGTCAGACATTCCTATGAGAAAGCACGAGACATTTACACACTGACATTTAATATTCCAGTGGAAAAACTGCCCAAACAGAAACAGAGCATGGTTTAAGAAAGAAAAGAAGATAATCCAACACTGATCCATCAACATGAACTATGCATTTGAAAAATGCATGCCATTATATAACAGTATGTCTTTCTTCTGAATTATTTCTATTAATATTTCCATTCCTATATCCCTCATTACTTGGTTATCTATTTTGTCACATGGAATGTTAAAACTACACAGGGATTTAGAGATAACTGCATTTTAATTCTTTAACTTAATAGGTGAAGAATTTGACATCCAGAAAGATTGAACTGCTTCGGATGACCTAGTACCCAAGTGGGGAAACAGAACCAAACTCCTAATCACCTGATCATTGACTTTGTTTTCAGTATGCATATCTATTAGTCATTTTATGAAAAGAAAATTGTTTATTAATTTTACACATAAGTTAAAAATATATTTTGTTTGTTGCTTGTCATGCTTTGTGTTGCCTGCCTTCACTTCGCCTCTCACTCTGCTCTTACTGTGATCTTTCCAAAGGAGAAATAGTAGAAATAGAGTCATGCACATCTCTTGCATGGAATATAAATGTGTTCCTGTTCTATAGGTATCAATCTATTCATTCTTTCAAAATATATCTATCATATAGGTGAAAGATGCTGCTTATACAATAATGAAAATACATGGTCTCTAACCTCATGATATATTTAAAGAGAGACATACTCTGGCAAAAAAAAAAAAAGACTCCATACAAATAAATAATTATAATTTTTTTGTGGTGATAATATGAAAAATAGCTGTTCCAAATTTGATGCTACAGAACAGAGAGGGGTTCACCTTCCAGTCTTATCTCTATTCTTTCTCCTCCTTGCTCCAGAAAATCTTCATTCACCCCCTCCTTGAAGTATACTTTCCTTTCCTGTTGCTGACGATGTAATACAGCCTCTAAGACCCAGTTCAAAAAATAAGTACAGTTCAACAAAGCTGTAGGCAGAACTCATCATAGTATACCCAGTGGTCTTGCATATTTTGAAGTTAATTCATTTACCATTGTGTACTTTGCTGATTTCTTTGCATTTGTTTTTACCATTAGACTGTGAACTTAAGGAGAATAGGAGCTACATTTTATTCATTATTGTGGGCTTTTCAGAGGTACTTATTACACATTTGTCTAAATGAATGATGAGCTATATTCCTGAAGACACAAAATCGCAAGAGAATTGGTTACAAAGTCAGAACTAGAACCCAGAACTCTAATCTTCCAGCTCAGATCCACTTGGCATTCAAAACACACAAATTGGGTGTAACTTTACAGCATGATATGGAATCAGAAAGACAAAGGCAATTTATACAGAGTTTGAAGAGGGAAATAATATTGGTTCTCTCCACGCAAATCTAAGACAATGTGTTGGGAAAATGACCTTCAATTTAGAGCACTGCCAAACTGCATAAACATGAGGCCACAGAAAAGAGAAACAGAATGTGTTAAGCAAATGAACAAGCTGGCTTAGCAAGGAATCACCAAGATTCACACGTGAATTGGCCACTTGACATGAACAAGAACAGTGCAGCGTGTAAACAAGAGAATGAATACTGGATGCTTAATCAAAGGAGAAAATCAAAGCTTAAAGTAAGGTTCATTAAAATGAATTATTGTAACACACAGGTAACCTCTAGTAGATATAGTTCTTAAAGCATATCTATATTCATTGTATGAAAACTGCAAAATAAGACGTGTTTAACCTATATGCTGATCTCCATTTAACAGCTTGTAAAATGGGGTCAGCCTTGCTAAAATCATACCTCTGGAGTTAGAATTGTATGTGATCATCCAGTTCCTAGGAGAATGTGCGTCCTCTTATACCATGACAGAATCAACCATCTCTAAGTGCTAGAGTGATCTAAACATCAGAAAAATAGCCAGGAGTGACAGGTGCTGTCTTTGGATTTTGATCATTTTTCTGAGACATGTCCAGGCATGTTCTGGTGCATCTTACTTTAGACAAGAGATATGTTTCTCAGCAGTTCTACATAAATCAGAGTGGTTTGTTTATTTTTTTTTTGTAAATTACATTTCATTATCAATGCATTAAGAAGTCTTACAATTAAAAAATCCTAAAATAAAACTTTATGTAACATAATCATATAATTAATTTTTTATTCAAATTTATAATGCAGGCCCCTTGTAACTTGCACAGTTTATTTTTATTTTCTGAAAATGAATAAAAACACTTTTATTGGCATTTAAAATGGTCATCATTTTTAGAAAAAAGTCACCAAATCAGATGGTGCTCCAGAAGAAATCTATAACTGAGTATAGTGGGCATAATTTTTTTCTTTTATTATTTTTTTATTGAGTATAATTGCTTTATAATGCTATGTTAATTTCCATTGTACAACAAAGTGAATTAGCTAAATGTATATATATATATAAAATTATGTTTTATGTGTGTGTGTGCATGCATGGATGCTAAGTCACTTCAGTTGTGTCTGACTCTGTGAGACCCTATGGACTATAGCCTTCCAGGCTCCTCCATCCATGGAATTCAACAGGCAAGAATATTGGAGTGGGTTGCCATGCCCTCCTCCCTAGGAATTTTCCCGACCCAGGAATCGAACCTGGGTCTCTGGCATTGCAGGGAAATTCTTTACTGCTGAGCCACTGGGGCAATATATATTATCTCTCCCTCTTGAACCTTCCTCTTACCCCCTCCATCCCATCTTCTAGCTGAGCTACCTGTGCTAGAGAGCAGTATCCCACTTGGACATTTTAAAAAAGTGGGAGCAATTTTGTCTTGTTATTTTCACACTATTTTTGTATTCCACCATTCAGGAAAACCTTTTCTTACTTCCTTCTGATGCATTTTCATGTGTACCTTGATGTTTTTCTGTTTTTGTTTCTTTTCCTGGATTTCCCCATCTCAGAAATCATACAGTGCTTATTCTTCTGTAATGAGCATACTTTAAAATTCTGTTTGCTTCCAGAAAATAACTTTGCTGATTTGAGCAATAGAGAGAATGTCATAGTGGCCACTCCTGGTTTTGATCTTCTCCTCTAACTCAGAATGAAGATAGTCATTACTAGTGCAGGGGTCTGGGGAAAGAGTTGCTATGCCCATGGTTCATGTCAACTAGTGACGTGACCTTGAGTAAACTCAGTCATGTTTTGTACCTTCTGTAGGTGGCGTTCTTATTCTTCCAGAGCTGATGAGGGTTGAGGTGTTTGATGTAAATACTCATGGGTCAGAAGGCATTCTTTTTGACTGATGTTCATATACTGAATCCCACCTTGAGGATGGGACCAGTCATTTTGGCACTCAGTTGATGTGATAAACAGTAGGTAGCAAAGTTTCCATTATTTGAATTTCTATTATCAAACAGGATCTTCTCTGAACCATGTTAGCACGGTTGAAATGAAGAGGATTCTGCTCACTGGGGCATTTGATTTGCAATGACAGCTGTCAGTGGATTCTGCTGGGTCCAGATTTTAAGCTGCAGGGTTGGAGAACAGCTTCCCTTTTCCTTGTTTTCTTCCAGTTTTTGTCTTTTTTTCCTGATTTTAATTTGAAAGAGCACATCCTAAATTGCATTTCATGGTTCAGAGAAGACGGATACAAAGCTCAATTATTCTAAGTTTATTTATCATTTGTACCAATTAGATAAACTATCATATTATACACTACTAAAGCTCAAAACAGAAATTTTATTTTATTTTGCAATGTTTAGCAGATTCCACCCAAGCAAATTAACTTTAGTTTAGAGGAATCTGTTTTATTTGTTTTTTGTTTTTATGGATAGCTTGATTTCTTAAATTCCTTAGCACTTGACAAAGCTCACAGGCTGTTTATAAATCTTTACAGCCAATATTTTAAGATCTGCTACTATACTAAGAAAATTCACAGAGATACAGTGGTGAGCAAAAAGAAATGTGCCAACCATGACCCAGAAGCTTATAATTGAAGAAGAGAATCAAATATAAATGCATGTGCACAATTACATATACAAGTAAACACTGAATCAATTGATCTGAAGAAAATTACCTGGTGCCAGGGAAAAATATAACATGTACATCTAATTTGGATTAGAATTTTGGAGAAGCCTTGCAGGTGAATAATTGTCTTATTTAATCTTGTAACATTGTCAAATAGTTTAATACCATATCCATTTGACAGATGAGGAAAGATGGCCCAGAAAGGTTTGAAAAAAATGTTAGTCAATAACTGTCAGAACTGATCATCTAAAATGTTTCCTTGATCCCTAAGGCAAGCCTGCTTCCAAAGTCTATGCATGTCTATGCAAGTCTATACTTCAAGCCTGTGATAATCTTTTTGAGGAGTAAACCTGGCTAGGCTTCAGTTTACAGGCATTTAGTAAAGACTAAGCTAGGTGTTCGGAGAAGGCAATGGCAACCCACTCCATACTCTTGCCTGGAAAGTCCCATGGATGGAGGAGCCTGGTGGGCTAGAGTCCATGGGGTCGCTAAGAGTTGTAATGACTGAGCGACTTCACGTTCACTTTTCACTTTCATGAACTGGAGAAGGAAATGGCAACCCACTCCAGTGTTCTTGCCTGGAGAATCCCAGGGATGGGGGAGCCTGGTGGGCTGCTGTCTATGGAGTCACATAGAGTCAGACATGACTGAAGCAACTTAGCAGCAGCAACTTAGCAGCAAGCTAGGTGTTAGTTATAAAGATATTTTGTAGGTGTAATTAAATTCCATAATTAGTTGACTTTAGATAAGAGATACTATCCTAGGTGATCTTGGTGGGTGTAGGGTAAGGGAATTAGAGAAAGTGAAGTCTGAGAAAGAACAAGACTGGCACTTTACAAGAACAGATCACCTTTAATGAGGTGAGAAGGGGCAGCAGTCAGATGAGTGAGCTGCTAACCCAAGAAAAGAGTAAGTATATTTACAGAGCCATATATGTGGAAATCTAGTGTCTTAAGGGGGCCTGTTCTTCTCCAAGGTTGTTCAGATTAGTTATCTCTTAAAGGGCTGGGGCAAGAAATTCTGCAGATTGCCCAGAGGCTGGGGGGCTTCCCTGGTGGCTCAGACAGTAAAGCATCTGCCTGCAATGCGGGAGACCCGGGTTCGATCCCTGGGTCAGAAAGATACACTGGAGAAGGAAATGGCAACCCACTCCAGTATTCTTGCCTGGAAAATCTCATGGATGGAGCCTGGTATGCTACAGTCCATGGGGTCGCAAAGAGTCAGACACGACTTCGCGACTTCGCTTCACTTCACTTTTGGGATTCCTGTAATCAACCTTAATGTCCTTTTTTTTTTTCTTCTTCTTCTTTTTGGGTGAAAGAGTTCTTTGTTTTGCATAGAATGGTGGGGAGGACCAGAGTGGAATCTTAACGCCAGGCTATTTTGAGCCATGTAACTTTCCTTCAGTGGGCTTGATTCAACCAATTAAAATTCCCCTAAAGTCAGGAATGAGACAAAGGTGCCCACTTTCACCACTACTATTCAACATAGTTTTGGAATTTTTGGCCACAGCAATCAGAGCAGAAAAAGAAATAAAAGGAAACCAAATTGGAAAAGAAGTAAAACTCTCACTGTTTGCAGATGACATGATCCTCTACATAGAAAACCCTAAAGACTCCACCAGAAAATTACTAGAGCTAATCAATGAATATAGTAAAGTTGCAGGGTATAAAATCAACACACAGAAATCCTTTGCATTCCTATACACTAATAATGGGAAAATAGAAAGAGAAATTAAAGAAATAATCCCGTTCATCATTGCAACAAAAAGAATAAAATACTTAGGAATATATCTACCTAAAGAAACTAAAGACCTATATATAGAAAACTATAAAACACTGGTGAAAAAAATCAAAAAAGACAATAATAGAGAAATATACCATGTTCATGTATCGGAAGAATCAATGAGTATACTACCCAAAGCAATCTATAGATTCAATGCAATTCCTATCAAGCTACCAACGGTATTCTTCACAGAGCTAGAACAAATAATTTCACAATTTGTATAGAAATACAAAAAAACTCGAATAGCCAAAGTGATCTTGAGAAAGAAGAATGGAACTGGAGGAATCAACCTGCCTGACTTCAGGCTCTACTACAAAGCCACAGTCATCAAGACAGTATGGTACTGGCACAAAGATAGAAATATTGATCAATGGAACAAAATAGCAAGCCCAGAGATAAATCCACACACCTATGGACACCTTATCTTTGACAAAGGAGGCAAAGATATACAATGGAGAAAAGACAATCTCTTTAACAAGTGGTGCTGGGAAAACTGGTCAAACACTTGTAAAAGAATGAAACTAGAACACTTTCTAACACCATACACAAAAATAAACTCAAAATGGATTAAAGATCTAAACATAAGACCAGAAACTATAAAACTCCTAGAGGAGAACATAGACAAAACACTCTCCGACATACATCACAGCAGGATCCTCTATGACGCACCTCCCAGAATACTGGAAATAAAAGCAAAAATAAACAAATGGGACCTAATTAAACTTAAAAGCTTGTGCACAACAAAGGAAACTATAAGCAAGGTGAAAAGACAGCCTTCAGAATGGGAGAAAATAATAGCAAATGAAGCAACTGACAAACAACTAATCTCAAAAAAATACAAGCAACTCCTGCAGCTCAATTCCAGGAAAATAAATGACCCAGTCAAAAAATGGACCAAAGAACTAAATAGACATTTCTCCAAAGAAGACATACAGATGGCTAACAAACACATGAAAAGATGCTCACCATCACTCATTATCAGAGAAATGCAAATGAAAACCACAATAAGGGACCATTTCACGCCAGTCAGGACGCCTGCGATCCAAAAGTCTACAAGCAACAAATGCTGGAGAGGGTGTGGAGAAAAGGGAAACCTCTTACACTGTTGGTGGGAATGCAAACTAGTACAGCCACTATGGAGAACAGTGTGGAGATTCCTTAAAAAACTGGAAATAGAACTGCCTTATGACCCAGCAATCCGACTGCTGGGCATACACACCAAGGAAACCAGAATTGAAAGAGACACGTGTACCCCAATGTTCATCACAGCACTGTTTATAATAGCCAGGACATGGAAGCAACCTAGATGTCCATCAGCACATGAATGGATAAGAAAGCCGTGGTACATATACACAATGGAGTATTACTCAGCCATTAAAAAGAATACATTTGAATCAGTTCTAATGAGGTGGATGAAACTGGAGCCTATTATACAGAGTGAAGTAAGCCAGAAAGAAAAACACCAATACAGTATTCTAACGCATATATATGAAATTTAGAAAGATGGTAATGATAACCCTGTATGCGAGATTGCAAAAGAGACACTGATGTATAGAACAGTCTTTTGGACTCTGTGGGAGAGGGAGAAGGTGGGATGATTTGGGAGAATGGCATTGAAAGATGTATAATATCATATATAAAACAAATTGCCAGTCCAGGTTCGATGCAAGATACAGGATGCTCGGGGCTAGTGCACTGGGATGACCCAGAGGGATGGTATGGGGAGGGAGGTGGGAGGAGGTTCAGGATGGGGAATGCATGTACACCCGTGGCAGATTCATGTTGATGTATGGCAAAACCAATACAATATTGTAAAGTAATTAGCCTCCAATTAAAATAAATGAATTTAAAATAAAATAAAATAAAATGACTTAAAAGCAAACTAGGTCCTGATAGAGGAAGAGATCCCACCTGTGGACAACAACTCATGCCCTTGAATTCTAGTTTGCCCTTCCCAATACACCACTCTGAGGATTTCAGGTTTTCCTGCATCCTTCTAATCACATCAGCCAATTACTTTCAAAAATCTGGCGGCTTGTCTGTCTGTCTATATTATCTATCTATCTTACTGAGTCTTCTCTTTGTTGAACTCTGATTCTGCTGCTGCTACTGCTGCTGCTGCTGCTGCTAAGTCGCTTCAGTGGTGTCTGACTTTGTGTGACCCCATAGATGGCAGCCCACCAGGCTCCTCTGTCTGTGGGATTTTCCAGGCAAGAGTACTGGGGTAGGGTGGCATTGCCTTCTCTGGAACTCTGATTCAAACAACCAAATACATACCTGAATAAAAAATACGTAGGTAGCTTTTCAAGTATCAGTGTGATATTTTGGAAAGAAGTGAGTTAAATATTTAAACCATTTTAGAAGGATTTTTTTTTAATATGAGCCATTTATGAAGGTTTGTATTTACAAATGATAAGATTTTCACCTGTCAGGATTTTAACTGGAAGATTCTGATTCTAAGCATAATTTCCTAAATGAAAAGTTTTGAGAAAGACACAAGCTCTAAATCAGAGCTTTTAGTCATGCTCTGCAGTTGGAAATGAATTATTTAAAACTTCTGAAAATTCATGTAAATAAAAATTATACTGTGAAAATCCTATGCTAAAATATCTTAATTTGAAACTATCCCTTTTCCCAAAAAATTTTTTATTATTTAAAAGTGTATGTGTTGTAAAACGGAAAAGAATGATGTAAATAAATATGTTCTCCTTTAGGAAAAAAAAGAAAAAGTGTTACCACTTGTTTCTTTTTAAAACACAGTTCCCCAAGCTTCCATGGTGCCACAATAAAGAAAGGAGTAAAACGATGGACACACCTTTCTCTCTTGGTTTTGGGAAAGAACTTTGAAGTCTGATAGAAGAAGATTTGGTTGTAGATGTAGTTTGTTAACCTCACCTTTTGTGAACCTCACTTTTCTCAATGTCAAATGAAGTTCATAATTTCTGTTTTGCTGGGTCTGCTGTGAGCAATTATGGATATGACGGCATTTTGCTTAGCATTAACACTTTTAACAAAATAACAATCAGAGCAACGTGTCAGATTCAATTCTGTTGTTATCTGCTTGATCTGTAACGTTGCCTCAGCAGTTTTGCAAAGCATCAGAGCACACATCAGAGCTTTCTTCTTATTTTGACTTACATGGATGCAAATTGTAGGCAAGAGAATAATGTTGGCATTACATGTCAAAGCACAATAGGATATAGAATGAAAAGGTTATAATCAATCTGCACAATCTAGTCAGACATCTTTTTCTCTAAATTATATGAAATGCAATTTCCGGAAAATTGAGACACTTGATGAATGAGATCATTAGAAAGTGCATCTAGTTCAAGTGGTTGCTACTTATACAAATTTAATAAGAAGAAACAAACACGCAAACAGAACACATCTGCATACACAGATTATTAGGAGTAGGTATCCAGATTTCTACCTGCCACTCTTTCATTAGACATATAAAGGATATTCTGTATGTCTCTCTACCCTGGCATTGGGAAACTTTGAAATGAGGTTTTATTTTATTTTATGGTCCAAAAAAGCAAAATGTTAGGTAAGAAGAAGCAATGAACTATTTAAGACAACTGATGTCACTAGGGATTTCCTCTAATTTCATCAGGGAAACAGGATAAAAAGATGTAGCGATGTTATGAATTTATTGTACATAGTTAATGGCTGAAACTATTAAAATTTCTTAAAACCAACAAACAAGCACAAGAAAATAAAGCTTTGCTTACATCATGTCTTTTGTTGATCTAATGATTTTATATGAATTAATCTTAATAGTCATATGTATAAGTAAAGAAAATCAAGAGATGCTTTTGCTAATGAGAGAAAAGAGAGAAAGGAAAAATATGTTCCGTGTTCTTTACCTCATTATTTTATTTATTTTCAATAATCCTGAGGTACATAGATTAGAAGCTAAATGGCTTGCCCAAGGTAAAGTTTACCAAATGATTTTCTATTTCAGATTCAAATAATTTATCCAAAAAATACATCACCTGAAACATTTTAATGAAGATAATATAGAGCTTAATATAAAATGAAACTATTCCAAGATGAAGAGACAAAGGGCTCAGGGTCATTCTTGATGAATGTAAAGTGAGACTTTGTTTTGAGACAGTCTTATAAAACTGCTTTTTGTTTTATGCATAACATTGTAACTATTTTTTTCCTAAATTAAATCATTGAGAACTATACACATACTTAAGGTTTTAGTATAAAATATTTATTCCTTTTCTACCATGGGTTTGTTAAATTTTTAACATTTATTTTCATGTTAACATTTAATATGTTTTATTATAAAGTGAATGCAAGCAATGTGCCAAATATCTAAAGTATTTGCTCTTTACAGGTCAGGAACAAGATAAAAATGTTTACTATCATTGTTATTCTTCAGTATTGTAGAAATAATACTGGCTAATGCTTACAGAGAAAAACAAAATAATACAGATTTCAAAGTGATAAAAAATAATTATTTGAGGATATATAACCATCTACAACAGAATAATTATTAGAAATCATATAATTTCAGAAATATGCCAGATATAAAACTAATGTTCAAAAATCACTTACTGGTTCCTTTTAATCGGTAAATCCAAGTTAAAAATGAAAATAAAAATAGGATCATTTACTTTAGCAACAAAACTATAATGTTTCTAGAAATTAATCCAAGAAGACCTTTGTGGAGAATTTATGTGTCACTATAAAGGACATTATGCAAAATACAAATGTACTGAGAATTATTTCACAACAAGTATAGTGACCGTATTGTAAAGACTTCAATTCTCTTTAAATTAAGTGATAATTCAAAAATTATTTTATTTAATAAAATACCAAGAATTTTAATTAATAAAATAATTAAAATTTATGGAGAATCACAGTGTTCCAATATTCCAGTAGCTAAAACAATTTGAAAAATAATATCAGCTGAGGGCTTTCATTTACCAGTTATTAAGATTGGAGAAGGAAATGGCAACCCACTTCACTGTTCTTGCCTGGAGAATCCCGGGGACGAGGCAGCCTAGTGGTCTGCCATCTATGGGGTCGCACAGAGTTGGACACGACTGAAGGGACTTAGCAGCAGCAGCAGCAAGATAAACAGAATCACAGCAAATTCAATAATGTGATACACTGAAGCACACAAGAAATAAACCAGTGGGACAGAATCTAGGTCCAGCAAGTGACCTATGGGTATTTGGAAATTTAGTTCACAATGGATTGACATCTAGAAGCAGTGCATTAGTGTAGAAAAAAATGAGTCATTTTGTAAAAATTGTTGAAAATAGTGGCACATCGTTTAATAATAATGATGAAGATAATGATGATATTAACAATGACGGTAGCTATGTGGTGTTCAAAATGTATCAGACAATGATCCAAACACTTTAGAGGTACCAAGCTTTTTGATAAAAGAGTCCATTAAGCTGAACATTATTATTACTTGTATTTTATAGATGAGGAAATTAAGGCATAGAATGTTATGATTTTTTATGGAAAATAATCGGAAGCACTTTGATGTATGCCCCAAACTAACACTACACTGTAAAACAAGTATTCTTCAATAATAATAATAATATCCCCTCACTTAACTTTGCAAAGTCATTTTTCTAGTTAAATACAACAAAGTTAGTGAGGCTACTCAGTCATTGAGGAACTGCCATATAAATTTAAGTTGTTAAGAATGCTGCTGTCAAAACTGTTTTCGAAACTGTTGAAGTGAAATTTTATTCATTCTCTCAAGGCCTCCTCAAAGGTTACCTCCTCAGTGGCACGGTCCTAATCCCCATAGACAGAACTGATCTTTTTCTTGTCAAAACTCCACTCAACTTGGGAGTAGAGTCAGGATACAAACTCAACGGTTTAGCTACAGAGTCTTTTCTCTTATCCATTGTATTTTTTTGTCTTTACAAGTGGAAAAATTAATTAGATCCCTATCCCTTTTGTGACTGTGGGACAATTGTTTTACAAAGTTGTGTTGGTTTCTGCTGTGCAACAATGCTAATGAGTCATAATTATACTTTATGTGTGAAATGTAAATCTTATAGAATTAAAAGCAGTGGGATATACAGAGTAAAGAGCTGGATTACTTACTGTGAATTGATATCTGTATCTTCAGTAACCAAAATATTAATATCTAGAATATCTAAAAATATCTGAAAATTAGGAAAAGTTGAAATATAAAAATAATCAAATAACTAAAAATAGGTAACTTATCAAAGGGAAAGCCTGTACTCCCAATAAGAATATTAAGAAATACTCAACCTCACTAGTTAACTTACAGTCCATGGGGTGGCAAGGAGTCAGACATGACTGGGCGACTAACACTTAAAGATGAGGTATTTACAGATATCATATGCAGTGTTACAGTGAAAAATATAGTGTTTGCTTAAATATATATTTAAATATATTTAATATTACATACATAGTTAAGCATGAAAAATACTATCACTCTCCCCAGATACACATAAATCTTTCATTTTATAGAGAAGACAGACAATGATAAGGTTACTGATAAGATAATTATAAGGTTGCTATTTCTTAGAAAGAAGAACCGGTGCCACAGAAATGACTAGAAAAGAGAGGCTTGGTTGCACATCTTTGACACAGAAGCTCATCCAGGAGAGTTTGTTGAAACAAATTAAATTCTTATAATCAGCATCCTTCATTTTCAACAATTTTTAATTCCTTTACTTCTCCCATCTGGACAATGTAGCTATTCGCTTATTGTGTGTGTGTGTGCGCGAGTGTGTGTGTGTGTGAGAGAGAGAGAGAGAAAGAGAGAGAGAGAGAGAGTACTGAACTGAACTGATTAAGTCAGAAGGAAATTTAATTTTGTCACACATATTTTGCAAATTAGAGAAGACATGAGGGAGTAAGAATATTTCTTCTGTAGACATTTAATTGGAAAGCTATTAAATTATATTTCTATATAATGTTTTACTAATATAATTTTGAAATCACACTTTTAAATTTCAACAATGCTTTTTTGACTCATGTAGAAAGAAAGAATAGTTCATAAAATCAAATAAATTAAACCATCTTCTTACAGAATAAAAGATAATAAACTTTAGTCCTTATATTCTAATCAAATATATTTTTTGGAAATACAAGTAAGGAAACTTTTTGATAATTGTTAAATGACAATTCATATGAAAATAACTTTTAAAGTAGAAATTCTAATTACTTACATGTGTGTATTTTAAACAAAACCACCTGAATTGCTGCATGTATGTATGATGAGGTGAGTTCTAGAATAGTGTTCTAATAAAAAGAAAAAACAACAAATAATTCAACCTTCTTCCCCAAAGTGTATTTAATTCCTTTCTCTACTCAATTGGAATAAGAAAGCAGAAATTATCTTATAGGATTTTATTTATAAGCCCCACTACACCTTTATATCTGGTCCTAAATCTTTTGGATAAACTGTTCTATTCCTTAAGGGAGGGGAAAAAAGCTACAAGAAAAACAAAAGAGATAATGCATTTCTGAGGATGAAGCTCCTATTGTTTTAAATAAATGTTTGAATAATCTGATTATAAACATGAAGCCTCCTAATATTCTCCACTACCATTTTCTTCTATCAGATAGAATTTTGCTGGAATAATACTAGGCCTTGGAATTTAAGATATCTGGATTGAAACCCATGCTCTATTATTTGCAAGATGTTTGATATTTGGCAAATGTCTCAGCCATTGAACTTCATAGATATTTTGCTTAGGATTAAACTACATGGTGATTTCTTAATTAATAGTATAGTTAGAGGACATAGAATATAATCAGATAATGGTGATTATTAATAATGGAAATAATTATAATTATGGAGCTAGAATTGATGATGATGATGACAGAATGGAAGCTTGATCGTATCTTTTTACTAAGGAGTTTCTGATTCATAAATATGAGCCAAGTCAACTACACTGTAGAGAAAATGGCATACAGCTTCTACACGAGAGAACTTTCATCTCATTTAACAATAAAAGAAGACATTCATTTCTGGGTATATAAAAACCTGGTTTCAAGCCCTGTAGAGGATGGCCAGAGCTGGCTTCTGGAGTAGCTGATCTATGCAATTATTGGGCACCAAGCTCCTAAGGTCTCCACTCTTGGTTTAAGCTCTGTTGCCTCCATCGAAATTCTTCATACTTTTTAAACAAGGGGTTCTACATTTTCATTTGGGTCTAGCCAGTTATGCAGTCTGTTCTGGGAGGGACCATGCATAGGAAAAAACTCACAATGTTAACATTCAAAAGTTCTTTCCTTTGCATTAAGGCAGATAAGATACCTCACACAGAGTAGGGGCAAAACTCTCAATAAGAACAGAAATCTTGGTTCCTGTCCTAGAAGGACTTATGATCTCATTGTGTAGCATAGAATACATAAATGCAAAGATACATGAAACACAGATTATGACAATTTAAAAAGGAAACACTCCATTTCATGACCTAGGGAACACTGTAGATTTGAAATATTCACCAAGTAAACTACTTTCAGTTCAGTTCAGTCGCTCGGTCGTGTCCAACTTTTTGCGACCCCATGAATCGCAGCACGCCAGGCCTCCCTGTCCATCACCAACTCCGGGAATTCACTCAGACTCACATCCATCGAGTCAGTGATGCCATCCAGCCATCTCATCCTCTGTCGTCCCCTTCTCCTCCTGCCCCCAATCCCTCTCAGCATCAGAGTCTTTTCCAATGAGTCAGTTCTTCCCATGAGGTGGCCAGAGTACTGGAGTTTCAGCTTTAGCATCAGTCCTTCCAAAGAAATCCCAGGGCTGATCTCCTTCAGAATGGACTGGTTGGATCTCCTTGCAGTCCAAGGGACTCTCAAGAGTCTTCTCTAACACCATGGTTCAAAAGCATCAATTCTTTGGTGCTCAGCTGTCTTCACAGTCCAACTCTCACATCCATACATGACTACTGGAAAAACCATAGCCTTGACTAGATGGACCTTTGTTGGCAAAGTAATGTCTCTGCTTTTCAATATACTATCTAGGTTGATCACAACTTTTCTTAAAATACTTTCAGATCAGATCAGATCAGTCGCTCAGTCATGTCTGACTCTTTGTGACCCCATGAATCGCAACACGCCAGGCCTCCCTGTCCATCACCAACTCCCAGAGTTTACTCAGACTCACGTCCATCGAGTAAGTGATGCCATCCAGCCATCTCATCCTCTGTCGTCCCCTTCTCCTCCTGCCCCCAATCCCTCCCAGCATCAGAGTTTTTTCCAATGAGTCAACTCTTCACATGAGGTGGCCAAAGTACTGGAGTTTCAGCTTTAGCATCATTCCTTCCAAAGAAATCCCAGGGCTGATCTCCTTCAGAATGGACTGGTTGGATCTCCTTGCAGTCCACGGGACTCTCAAGAGTCTTCTCCAACACCACAGTTCAAAAGCATCAATTCTTTGGCGCTCAGCCTTCTTCACAGTCCAACTCTCACATCCATACATGACCACAGGAAAAACCATAGCCTTGACTAGACGAACCTTTGTTGGCAAAGTAGTGTCTCTGCTTTTGAATACGCTATCTAGGTTGGTCATAACTTTCCTTCCAAGGAGTAAGCGTCTTAATTTCATGGCTGCAGTCACCATCTGTAGTGATTTTGGAGCCCAGAAAAATAAAGTCTGACACTGTTTCCCCGTCTATTGCCCATGAAGTGGTGGGACCGGATGCCATGATCTTCGTATACTTTAAGGCATGCTAAAGTTTTATTCTGAAGAATTTTTGAACACTCAACTCTGTGTGACTAAAATGCTCTCTGGCGTTATGACTTGAATCTTCTTCACCTGCCTGTCCCACAGATACACCTCTCAGAGATACTACTGTATCTGGTGGGATTAAACAACTTTCACACCCCTTTTCCTAAATTTTGATCAATATGTAAACTATAATTTTGCTACCACTGAATACAAATCTTAGCATCATGCTTAAAGAAGATATAAATGCATCATAGTCTCCTAAATAGGACTGCCTATACTCAAATCCAAATCCTAACTCCACTACTTTGCATGTAACCTTGAACACACTGTCAAACCATGCTAAAACTTGTTTTTCTTATTTATACTATGAGGTTAATAATAGAATCCCCATAAGGGTGATGATGAGAAATTAATAAGGCCATTCATCTAAGGTATTTAGTAAAGGAGCTGACAGGTGGCAAGCACTCTGCATGTTAGAAGTGATGATAAAGAGGCGAAGAATGTTGATAATAATGGTGATGATGATAAATAGGATTTTATTAAAGTATTGAACTTAGTACATTCCAGACATTTTACAAGTAAGCACCTTCTGTTTAAAAGTATAACACATTAACACAGCATCATTCTGCCAACAAAAAAAGAGCATACATGAACTTACATTTTGAGTAAGAGCTATGCTTATGACGTTAACAGTTCTACACAGACAATGAATGATGTTATAATTTCATATACTAGACACAGTAATGGTTGTTGTGTTGTAATTATTGCTGCTGCTGCTGCGTCACTTCAGTCGTGTCCAACTCTGTGCGACCCCATAGACGGCAGCCCACCAGGCTCCCCTGTCCCTGGGATTCTCCAGGCAAGAACACTGGAGTGGGTTGCCATTTCCTTCTCCAATGCATGAAAGTGAAAAGTGAAAGTGAAGTCACTCAGTCGTGTCCGACTCCTAGCAACCCCATGGACTGCAGCACACCAGGCTCCTCCGTCCACGGGATTTTCCAGGCAAGAGTGCTGGAGTGGGTTGCCATTGCCGCTAATACACCATTATTTTGAGAGTTTCAATTACTTAAAGGGTTCCACCAATTATTCTCTGACACAAAAATGCTTAACGTGTGGAATCATCATGAACAAGGAGATACGAAAGTGAGACCTAACAATTATCAAAAATCTCCTCTGTTCTAGGTACTGGGTGTGGCCCTTCCATATGCTTCAGGTCATCTAATTATCAGAGTCTTTTACAGTCTTTGAGGCAAAAATGTTTAATAAACTCTCACAGATTAGAAACTTAGACTGGAAAAGAAGCTTGTATAACTTCTCCAATTGCATATGCATATGATAAAAAATGATTCAATATCAGAACTCAATTCCAGGGACAGAATTCACCTCCTTCTTTCCATTAACTCACCTGTTTTTCTACTCCATAGGGATGATCATCTTCATCTACAAAAGATAAAGGTAACTGCAGACAGCCCTTATATAGGCAGGTTGCTTTTTAAGTGATGTTGTAATTCCGTAGTGAAAATGGCATTTTAGAAGAAAGAGGTACAGATCAGGTGAATTTTTAAACATTTTCATGGGATTCAAAAATGTTCTTGTACATCAAATTAAAAAAATCTACAGTTGTCAACTATGTCACAGTAGAAAAATATATCCATCTACTCAAGGGCCAAGAGAAAATTTAACTAAAATTTGAATTCATGCTTGTCTTAGGCAGTTTTCCTTATCTTTGTTAGTTACAATGTCTCTATTTACAAAACAAATATATAGTTTTAAAAAAGATTATCTGGCTTGAAATAAGTAACAGAGTAGAAAGTATAGATAAACTCTTCATTATACAAATAAGAGCTATTATGATCCTGTTGGCTTGAAACGGAACTAGAAGTTCAACAAATTCTTATGAAGACTAAGAACTATTAATTATATTTATCAATTTGATGGATTGCTAAAATATCATTTTTCATTTGTAAGTTCTGTTCAAAAATGTCTCCAATCCCACTGTTTCTGTTTGACAAAGTTATACATTATCTATATGTTCTAAAGGTACAAATGTATTTTAAATTGTGTTATCACATTCATCTGAAACATTAATAATTGCTTGTACATGATTATATAATCAATCACAATACTAGTAAGTTATAATACCTTCCTAAATTTCCTAAACCCTACATAAATGCATAATCTAATTTAAAGGTAGATTTATTTGTAAAATATACTTCTGACTATGACACTGGAGCCCAATAGCACAAAGTAACTCACAGTGAGCAGTGGGGAACAGGTTTGATTACAATGAACTAAAAATGGTTACGTGGGGGTTGGGAAGAAGAGAAAGGCTGGATGGCAGAGAAAGACGGAATATATTAAAAGGGAGAATAAACTGGAGATAAAATGCCCCAGAGTCTTAGGAGCACATCCTTGAATATATTTGGAATGAAAGAGCTCAGGTGGACCTGAGCAACTGATGAGAACAGAGGCCAGAACAGCCTGCTCCACGCCATTGCCATTTGATGGGCCATGATCACAGGGACAATGAAAACCGGAAAACCTACAATCCTTTCTCACTTGGGTAAGAAAGTAAAGTGAAAGTGAAATTGGCTCAGTAATATCTGACTCTTTGGGAGCGCACGGACTATATCGCCCATGGAATTCTTCAGGCCAGAATACTGGAGTGGGTAGCCTTTCCCTCCTCCAGGGGATCTTCCCAACCCAGGGATCGAACCCAGGACTCCCACACTGCAGGAGGCTTCTTTACCAGCTGAGCCACCAGGGAAGCCAAGAATACTGGAGTGGGTAGCCAATCCCTTCTCCAGGGGATTTTCCCAAACCAGGGATTGAACCCAGGTCTCCCTCATTGCAGACAGATTCTTTACCATCTGAGTCACCAGGGAAGCCCAAGGAGACTTGAAGTAAAGTGAAAGTCGCTCAGTTGTGTCCAACTCTTTGTGACCCCATGGACTATACAGTCCATGGAATTCTCCAGGCCAAAATACTGGAGTGGGTAGCCTTTCCCTTCTCCACGGGATCTTCCCAATGGAAGGATCAAACCCAGGTCTCCCGCATTGCAGGCAGATTCTTCATGAGCTGAACTACAAGGGAGACCCAAGGAGACTCTTAGATGATAATAAACTTTTTTAAATTATAACTTGGATCCTTTTATTCCATAGAATATATTCAAAAAGTCTCCATGTTAGGCATATAAATAAAAGTTAGGTGGGCAAACATTCCCAAGGTGCAATGCAAGAATGGCAGATGGAGGGCAGAATATAGGTAACTCAACATTGTCTTCTTTTTCTGTAATGACTTTTTATCCTCCTAAAATAACTTATGTCCACATGTAAGAACTGCATCACACAAACTACTTCTGTATGGTGCTATCCTAATAACATAGTGCTCAGTCTGAAATTCCAGAGAAGTCATAATTGAAGTAGATAAAAGAGAATAAATTCAGGTGTTAGAAAAAAGTAAAGAAAATATACCAAACCATCTGAAACATAATTATCATGTTTCCTGTTGGAAGTCACAGACATGCTATGTCCTGGATTCAATCTCCAAACCCCACATTCCCAATCTCCAGAGTTGAGGACTTCATAAAACACAGGACTTTCATTTTAAAACTAAGGGCACTTTGCTTCTCTTCTTTTTAAGCACATACTCTAATGGAGGTTTGATATAGCTTTTCTAAAATGGTAAATCATTATAGTGATTATGTTAATTAAAAATGTAAGTTGTGCTATCACTTAATCTCAAACAAATATATGTTCTATTTTGTGAATAATATACAATGCAAGCCCTTTTCCAAACATTTGTTTGATTTTATTTTTTAAATGGGAAACTAAATTAAATAGAGATTGCATGGTGCTTTTGTTTGTTTTTGGTTTTGTTTCTTGCTCACTGACAGTATTTAGCTAATTTGGTCAAAATGAAAATATCTATTTATAAAAATGCTAACAATACCACTGCTATGAGCGCATATAATTTATGCAGTATTTTATGCTTAAAAAAATTCACTTCCTTTAAGACACCTGTGACCTCATAAAAGGACATAAAAGGCTCAGTGGTAAAGAATCCACCTGCCAATGCAGGAGATGCAAGTTCGATCCCCAGGTCAGGAAGATCCCCTGGAGATCTAGTATTCTTGCCCGGGAAATCCCATGCACAGAGGAGCCTGGCAGTTACAGTCCATGGGGTTGTAAGAGTCAGACATGACTTAGTGACAAAATAAGAACAACGATGTCATAAAAATAGATAAGGATGGCATCATCTTCATTTCACATATACGTAAAGAAAGCACACTCTTAAACTTTCCAGTGATATCATCATTATCCCACATCTAGTAAATTATACAGTTTAGATTAGAATTTGGAGAAGGCAATGGCAACCCACTCCAGCACTCTTGCCTGGAAAATCCCATGGGCGGTGGAGCCTAGTAGGCTGCATTCCATGGGGTCGCGAAGAGTCAGACACAAGTGAGCGACTTCACTTTCCCTTTTCACTTTCATGCATTGGAAAAGGAAATGGCAACCCACTCCAGTGTTCTTGCCTGGAGAATCCCAGGGACAGGGGAGCCTGGTGGGCGGCCGTCTATGGGGTCGCACAGAGTTGGACACAACTGAAGCGACTTAGCAGCAGCAGCAGCAGCAGATTAGAATTATCTCTTCTTTATCCTGGTTCAGCATTTATTCTGCCACACTGTCACCTCTGAATGTTTATATACAGCTAATAGTTGTATATGAGGCAAAGGTGAAATGAAATAAAATAGGTAGAAGATTTTAGCATGTCAGCCCAGGAATGAACCTCTAGTAAGAACTTTCCATATAAATTCCATATATATTTCCTATGTTAATTAAGTAGAAGGTAGAGAGATTTTTTGCATATACCCAAGACACACACATTCATACTGCTCCCCATTATTAACATCACCTGGTATGGTGGTACGTTTGTTATAACCGGTGATACGTCATAACCACCCAAAGTCTATAGTCAACATGTGAGTTCATTCTTGGTGTTGTTCAGTCTATGTGTTTGAATGGATGTATAATGACAGCATTCATCATTATAGCATCACACAGAGTATTTTCTCTGCCCTAAAAATTCTTTGTACTCAGATAACATACTAATTTTCAACATTATAAATCGAATCGCAAATGGTGCTATACACACTCATGCAAGCTGGCCCTTCTGAGTAGTTACAGTCTTACAGAGACAACTTGTACTATACTGTTCATTTATGGTCAAAAAAAAGAATAACATGGGATCAGGTATGCAATGGTACATACGCACTTAGAAAATACTTTGTAAGAATAGAATGCACAGCTCAGAAAATCTCCTTTAATGGTAGGGCAGATAGGGAACTATACTGAAATGTCAAAGTGCAAACCTTCTTTAGGAATTTGAAATAATATTTAAAAATGTATAAATTTGCTTTTCACAGATGAATGGCAACAGGAAGAAAGATTGCTGACATATTCTATCTTGGGATATGATCATTCAAGGGCAAGAAGATTTAAGTTGAAGATTTAAAATCAGCCCAATGGGCTCAGTTTGTTAAAAGTGAGACTTGAATGAACATACGAAGACATGGATTCCATAATATTTAAAGATAAGTAATGGACGGCCAGCAACAAGAAAATATTATGTAATGGAAGCAGCAATACTAATACTGAATCAAAGGATGAGTGATGCTTGATAAAAATATTAGTGCTGATATTTCTCTATCTCACAGCATATGCATCATGTGAGGACATCAACAGATGTAATTACTTAATTCCTCCAAAGCACATGTGAAAAAGAAATCAAAGATATCCTTACTATAATAATGACAACTGAGGACGTATTATGGCTGCCACTTTTCAAATTATAGAAATGTAATCACACATACATACAGTCACATACAAGCAGGGATACATGCATGCTCACCTCATGGTCCTTCTTATAAATGTATCCATCATTTCCATCACTGCTTTTAGCCTGATAAAAGGCTCTTGGAACTTCTACATTTCCTCATAGTTACCAAGACATCCAAAACTTAGGAGACTTAGGAGTAATTCTTCAATGACTTATTGATTAGTGTTCCCATTACTCATTTCTGTGCAAAAACTAGCCTAAAACTTAGTGACTTATGATAATAATAACTATTCTGTACTGCTCATGATTGTGTGAGTTAGGAATTTGGTCCTGGCTTCCTGACATGGATAGTGTCATTAGGTAGTATTAAGCTGGTAGTTGAGTTGATATTAGAGGTATAAGTTAGATTTATTTATATTTCTGGTGCTTGCCAGGACTGGCAGGAAGGCTAGACTCAGCTGTGGCTGTCATCAGGCATGCCTACAATGTGGCATCTTTTTAGCATGATGAAAGTGAAAATGAAAGTTCTAGTCGCTCAGTGGTGTCCGACTCTGTGTGATCTGTCCATGGAATTCTCCAGGCAATAATACTGGATTGGGTAGCCATTCCCCTCTCCAGGAGATCTTCCCAGGTATCCCACATTGCAGGCAGATTCTATACCATCTGAGCCACACTGGAATTGATTTAGCATAGTGGATTCAGGGTAGTTGGACTTTTTTACAAGGTGGGCCAGGATTCTAAGCAAGTTTTCTGTGAATAAGTTAGAAGCTTCCAAGTCTTATATGACCTAGCTTCAGAAGTCATTTGATATCATTTCTGCTATATTCTGTTAGTCAAACCATTTGCTCAGATACAAGGGATAGGGGCACATAAACCCCATCTCTCCATGGAGAGAATAGCAAAGAAAGTGCGGCCATGTCTTAAAGCCAGCCCAAATTGGCTCATTTAGATCAAAGTGAAACTTGAAAGAATGTCCCAAGACAGGTACTTGATAATCTGTGCCTTTGTTTTCAAGTACCAGCCAAACCCATTTTTCTTTTCCTCCCTGACTAACCATCATGAAATTCATCACTTTGAAACAATTAAACAGTGCAGCATGTAGTAAAGCCAGTATGTGAACTGGGAACTTCCAGATGTTCAAGCTAGTCTTAGAAAAGGCAGAGGAACCAGAGATCAAATTGCCAACATCCGCTGGATCATAGAAAAAGCAAGAGAGTTCCAGAAAAACATCTATTTCTGCTGTATCGACTATGCCAAAGCCTTTGACTGCGTGGATCATAATAAACTGTGGAAAATTCTGAAAGAAATGGGAATATCAGACCACCTGACCTGCCTCTTGAGAAACCTGTACGCAGGTAGGGAAGCAACAGGTAGAACTGGACATGGAACAACAGACTGGTTCTAAATAGGAAAAGGAGTATGTCAAGGCTGTATATTGTCACCCTGCTTATTTAACTTAAACACAGAACATATCATGAGAAATGCTCAGCTGGAGGAAGCACAAGCTGGAATCAAGTTTGCCAGGAGAAATATCAATTAACCTCAGATATGCAGATGACACCACCCTTATGGCAGAAAGTGAAGAACTAAAGAGCCTCTTGATGAAAGTGAAAGGAGAGAGTGAAGAAGTTGGCTTAAAGCTCAACATTCAGAAAACTAAGAGCATGGCATCCAGTCCCATCACTTCATGGGAAATAGATGGGGAAACAGTGGAAACAGTGTCAGACTTTATTTTTCTGGGCTCCAAAATCACTGCAGATGGTGATTGCAGCCATGAAATTAAAAGACGCTTGCTCCTTGGAAGGAAAGTTATGACCAACCTAGATAGCATATTCAAAAGCAAAGACATTACTTTGCCAACAAAGGTCCATCTAGTCAAGGCTATGGTTTTTCCAGTGGTCATGTATGGATGAGAGTTGGACTATAAAGAAAGCTGTGTGCCGAAGAATTGATGCTTTTGAACTGTGGTGTTGGAGAAGACATTGAGAATGTTTTGGACTGCAAGGAGATCCAACCAGTCCATCCTAAAGGAGACCAGTCCTGTGTGTTCATTGGAAAGAATGATGCTAAAGCTGAAACTCCAGCACTTTGGCCACCTCATGCGAAGAGTTGACTCATTGGAAAAGACTCTGATGCTAGGAGGGATTGGGTGCAGGAGGAGAAGGGGACAACAGAGGATGAGATGGCTAGATGGCATCACCAACTCGATGGACATGAGTTTCAATAAACTCTAGGAGTTGGTGATGGACAGGGAGGCCTGGCGTGCTGCAGTTCACAGGGTTGCAAAGAGTCAGACACGACTGAATGACTGAACTGAACTGAATATATATATATATACATATACATATGTAAATATGTTCCCTTGATATCTCTAATTTTCTTCAAGAAATCTCTAGTCTTTCCCATTCAATTATTTTCCTCTATTTATTTGCATTCTTAATGCAAAGAAATAGTTCATGCTTTCGAACTGTGGTGTTAGAGAAGACTCTTGAGAATCCCTTGGACAGCAAGGAGATCAAATCAGTCGACCCTAAAGGATATCAGTCCTGAATATTCACTGGAAGGATTGATACTGGAGCTGAAACTACAATACTTTGGCTACCTGATCTGAAGAACTGACTCATTGGAAAAGACCATGATGCTTGGAAAGATTAAAGGTAGAAGAAGGGGACGACATAGGATGAGATGGTTGGATGGCATCACTGACTCAATGGACAAGACTTTGAGCATACTTTGTGAGACAGTGAAGAACAGGGAAGCCTGGAGTGCTGCAGTCCATGTGGTCACAAAGAGTCGGACATGACTGAACACGACTGAACAACAATAAGCATAAACATGACTTAAAATAATCAGGTCTTTTTAAACACAGATATCTATGTCATCATCTGTGCCACACTTGGACAATGTGCCTGAAGTCTTAAAAACTCCATTGATTCTTTCCGGATTTCATGGACATATTGAGAACATAGGTTATCTGTCATGTGTTGACAGATAATTACAGCAACAAGAACATTCTTATCTTCCAAAAATCTGGCCCAGTGGTTTCCATATCATGACATCGATTATTCACTTCATGACAATATCCCCTTGATCTTAAAATCAAAGGTGGGGAGGGGGCATATTCTCTGTGACTTATCAAATGCAATGGAAATATAACATCGAATTTTCAGCCACCAGGACATTCTAGAACACAAATCAGGGGGAAGCCAGTACATAGGCGAGTTGTCATAGCGAAGCTATTTTAGGCAGCCTGGAGATGGATGGTACTGGCAAAATAGAAGAGGGCACAAAATGAAAGGTCAGGGAATAATAAGAAAAAAAAGTTGGAAAAAGAGGTGCTTCAGGAAGATAGTATTTTTCCTAATAAGACTATTTAAAGAAAGAGTAGAAAAGAGGATTATCCACTAGAGTATTATTTAGTAAGCCAACACCATGGTTAAGTTTTTAGAGACATATAGTGACCTATTTTGTGATTTTCATCATTTTTTAACAGGAAGAAAGTAAAGTATAGAAGAGAAAATTTGGTCAAGGTCTTAACTGAAGATGGAAGCACTAGGATTCGACTTCAGGTTTATCTGATTCTTTTAACATCCCACCCTCTTTCAAAGCCCAATGCTATTGAAATCTCAGAAGACTAGTATAATAAATGTTTGAGCAACATATTCCAGGACTATGACTTTAGGCAGACTTTCTGCTGCTCCTGCTAAGTTGCTTCAGTCGTGTCCAACTCTGTGTGACCCCACAGACGGCAGCCCACCAGGCTCTGCCATCCCTGGGATTCTCCAGGCAAGAACACTGGAGTGGGTTGCCATTTCCCTCTCCAATGCATGAAAGTGAAAGTGAAGTCACTCAGTAAGTGTCAGACTCTTCGTGACCCCATGGAGTGCAGCCTACCAGACTCCTCCATTCACGGGATTTTCCAGGCAAGAGTACTGGAGTGGGGTGCCATTGCCTTCGCCGAGGCAGACTTTCTAGAAGATAACGATTGAACTGTCCTTTAAAGGATACTCAAGATTTTTCTAAGTGAATAAAGAAGGGTAGCATGTAGAAAGGAACTATTGTTTAAAGCTCTGTCTTATAGTGTATAATGTGTGTCTGAATAAAGTCATAAGAAATGAGTGTGGAAGAGGTGGGCTTCCTAGGTGGTACTAGGGGTAAAGAACATGCCTGTCAGTGCAGGAGATGTAAGAGACTTGGGTTTGATCCCTGGGTTGGGAAGATCCCCTGCAGGAGGTCATGGCAACCCACTCCAGTATCTTGCCTGGAGAATCCCATGAACAGAGGAGCCTGGCGGGCTACAGTCCATGGGGTCACACAGAATCGGACACGACTAAAGTGACTTAGCATGCACACACTTGGAAGAGGCACAGGTTAATCTGGAAGGGTCTCAGGCTTTGGAATCAAACATAATAATTAAGAGTCACAGTCATATTGGGTCTAGGATAATTTATACAATCTAATGTTATATTTTCTCACTTATGCATGTATTCATCAATTACTTTATTCACTATTTCAACAGATATTTCTTTGGATGCAAATTATGTACTACACAATATAATAGATACTAGGGGTTACTTCTGAACAGAAAAGCTACAATCATCTGTTTGTACAGTGCTTAAAGTCTCATGGAGGAGGCGCGTGCCTAATGGCCAGCACTGAGCTTCTAGCTTGCATGTGTGACAGGTAGCTGTGAAAACAGCGAAAGAAGGCTGCTGTGGCTTCTTATGCTCTGGATACCAGCTACAGCGGAGTGTCTTTCAATTCAATAGTCCAAGGGCAGTCCCCTGACTTCCGCGACCCCAGTTCTGCCCATGATTTTGTGAGTACCTTTTCTTTATTTAGTCTCTTCTGCTTAAAATACCTAGCAACTCTTTTTTTTTTTTTTCTGTTTCCTGAATTAAATCATGACCATAATAGTGAGTCAGAGCTATAAATAGATAAGTTACATAATATGTTCGGTGCCATGATAGCCAAAAACAAAATGACAGGACAGTCAAACTTTACTTTCAGTTCACCCCGGGTTTGCAGCACTGAGCAGCACTGAAGAATGTGAGATTAAACTGCATTCTCTTCCTGTTCTAAAATTCCACAAATCTAAAAGAACAAGCCATTCTACTCATAAAAAAAGTATTTGCAAACACATCAATATTTCATAAGATAGTTTCTGTCCTAAGGAACATCATTCGTCTTTACTTGATCCTTACAAGGATAAATGTCACATTAGTTGTTATGATGGGAGGAAATCATTTAGCTACTTGGGAGCTTTCAGGTTTGAATGAAACTAGGTTAAAATTGATATGTCTTCTGTGTGAACAATGGTGCACAGGTGTGAGAGTTTTACCACTGGAAAATATGGAGTGAGATAACTACATTTTAAGCTTTTTTGTTATTGTTGTTATCATCACACATGCTCCCTCATCTCATTGCCAATTTATTATTGCTGCTGCTGCCGCTGCTAAGTGGCTTCAGTCGTGTCCGACTCTGTGTGACCCCATAGACGGCAGCCCACCAGGCTCCCCTAATTTATTATTAAACACTAGAAAATGAGAGTCTCCACATCAGGAACAATTTGTATCTTTATTATGAGACAGGTAGACTGGGAGCGAAAAAGAGACTTTTGTATCTTCCTGGCACCATCATTTCTAAAGAAAGTTTGAAGAGAAGTCAACAAGTCAGTTGTCATCATCTCTACCGTCAATAATAAATGATTCATGAATAGAAATTGTTCTTTCATAGCAGCTTCTACAAGCAGCAAAACACTGTGGATCCTCAAACTCCATGGGGTAAAAGTGATCGTACAACCGAAACACATTCTTATCCTACGCAGAAGATATCTAAGCTTGCTGCTGGAACTGTGGAACTTCAATACTTGGTGCTTTTATCCTTCTCCAACCTAGACAGCATATTGAAAAGCAGAGACATTACTTTGCCAACAAAGGTCCGTCTAGTCAAGGCTATGGTTTTTCCAGTGGTCATGTATGGATGTGAGAGTTGGACTGTGAAGAAGGCTGAGCGCCGAAGAATTGATGCTTTTGAACTGTGGTGTTGGAGAAGACTCTTGAGAGTCCCTTGGACTGCAAGGAGATCCATCCAGTCCATTCTGAAGGAGATCAGCCCTGGGATTTCTTTGGAGGGAATGATGCTGAAGCTGAAACTCCAGTACTCTGGCCACCTCATGTGAAGAACTGACTCATTGGAAAAGACTCTGATGCTGGGAGGGATTGGGGGCAGGAGGAGAAGGGGATGACAGAGGATGAGATGGCTTGATGGCATCACTGACTCGATGGACGTGAGTCTGAGTGAACTCCAGGAGTTTGTGATGGACAGGGAGGCCTGGCATGCTGCGATTCATGGGGTCGCAAAGAGTCGGACAGGACTGAGTGACTGAACTGAACTGACTGATCCTTCAGTCTGTAGGCATAACAACCTCTGAAATAAATGTAACTTTTTGTTGAGAAGGAATAAGACAGATCTTTTACTTTCTGCAATAGGTTTTTTTGAAAAGAATCACTGGCCTATTGATTGATTAGTATGGCAGGGAAACGTGTGTGTGTGTGTGTGTGTGTGTGTGTGTGTGTACATTTTTCCCCTCCCATAGAACAGACTCGGAGAAGGAAATGGCAACCCACTCCGGTATTCTTGCCTACAGAATCCTGTGGACAGAGGAGCCTGGTGGGCTGCCATCTATGGGGTGGCCCAGAGTCAGGTATGACTGAAGCTACTTAGCATGCATGCATGCATTGGAGAAGGAAATGGCAACCCACTCCAGTATTCTTGCCTGGAGACTCCCAGGGACAGAGGAGCCTGGTTGGCTGCTGTCTATGGGGTGGCACAGAGTCAGACACAACCGCAGCGACTTAGTAGCAGCAGCATAGAATAGGCTGGGTTGCCATGCCCTCCTCCAGGGGACCTTCCAAACCCAGGGACTGAACCCAGGTCTCCCGCATTGCAGGTGGATTCTTTATCAACTGAGCCACCAGAGAAACTCTTAGAATAGTCAGGTCACCACATTCTGTATAGAAATGAGTGATTTTCCCTCTATCAGAAATCCTTTCCACACCCTGAATGCTTTGTTTTTCATTGAACTGTTGGACTCTACAGTACAGTTTAATAGTAGTAGATGAAAAAACAATTCCTTAATAGCAAAGGAAGTATCTTCATTTTCTCACTCTCCCCGTCACCTAGCCTAATGTTTGGTAATTTGACACAACTCAATAAATTTGACTGATCATCTTGAAATACATATGAAGGCCAATTGAAAAAAAAACTCTGACCACTTTAGTCAAGTCTAACAAAGTTAAAGGGGAACAAACAAACACTTGCCCATAGATGTTTGTAAAAGGAATAAGTAGGAAGCTAAAGTCTTAGAAGGAGGATACAATTCAAAAAGAGAGCTTGGTCAGATGTATAAACCCCTGGAATGATCTGGAATAAGAGAATGAAGCTAGTTAAAACTATCAGGGTTACAGCAACTGCAATGTTAAAAAGTTAAGGTGAAATAAAATCCAAATATTTTAGTACAATAAACTTGGACTTAAGGACATAAAAATTGTGTCGACTTTAAATCAAGGCTGAATGCTTTTTATGGTTAGTTTTATGTGTTAACATGGCCAGACAATGTTGACCAGTTATTTGGTCAAAAATTAGTCTAGATATTGCTCTAAAAACATTTTTCACGTACAATTAACTTTTCTAATCGACTGACTTTAAGAAGTTGCTGTGCATATTTTGGGTGGGCTTCACCCAGTCAGTTGAAGGTTTTAAGAGCAAACGTTTCTCAGAGAAGGAATTTATACTCCAAACTGCAACATACAGATTCTGCCCATGTTTCTAATGTTTAGAATCTAAAATGCGAAATCAACTCTTATCTGAATCTGCAACTTGCTAGCTTGCCTTGTCATGCCCCAGTCATATGGTCCTATTTCTTTAAGAAGCTGTCTATCTGTGTATCTATGTGCTTTCTATGTACCTATCCTACTAGCTCTGTTTATTTGGCTTTCTCCAGCTAATAAAAGCTGATAACATAAACCAGGAACAGAACCACTTAGGTTACACTGCAAGCCTCCATCACCTAAACTATGTAACTATGTTGGTTGTTCAGTCATGTCCAACTATTTGTTACCCCATGGACTATAGCCTACCAGGCTCCTCTGTCCATGGAATTCTCCAGGCAGGAATACTGGAGAAGCCATTCCCTTCTCCAGGGGCTTGTCCCAACCCAGGGATCAACCTGGGTCTCCTGTGCTGCAGGGAGATCTTTACTGTCTGAGTCACCAGGGAAGCCCATAGACTTAAAAGTCCATTATTTTCTGATAACTGTGGTTGCCATGAACGTGTCTTAGGTGACTTCTAAAGCTTCACTTTTCAGATACTGAGAACATTTTTGAAGGGCAACTCCTCAGTGGGTTTGAGCAATAAAAAAAAAAATGTTTAGCATCCCAGTCCAAGATGCCCTCCCCATCTTTCCCATTCCTTCTTCTTCCTTGGTGTGGGCACAACATTTTCAGTAGAACAATGGAGGCAGACTTCTGAAACTCATTGTCTGCATCACAGTCCCTTGGAGGCTGTCCTCAAAAAACAGACTTCTGAAAAGAAAATTTGGTTTATTTCTCTCCTACTAAGTATCTTTCAGTGCTTCCTCAGCTCCTTTAGCAAAAAGGCTAAACTAAAATATGACATCCACAACCCACTGTAACTACCCTGACCTCTCTTTTACTGTATCGCTAGGTCCCATCTAGTCCTCTTTCTCCCCTTCTCTTCCTTTGATCAAGCCTCCGTGGAATTTCTGGTTCCATGCCCTGCTTTATCGTTATTCTCTATTTTTTTTTTTTTTGGCTAGACTACACAAGATATTAGTTCCTCAGCCAGGTATGGAACCCACGCCCCCTGCACTGGATGTATGGAGTCTTAACCACTGGACTGTCAAGGAAGTTCCCTCACTCTGCGTCTTTGAAATGCTTAAATCTCACACACTTATCAACCTCATATACTTCAGGGTTGAGAGTAAAACCAACCCCCATGTGAAGTCTGCTTCACTCCCAGGCATAAGTTGACATTACGGTATCTTCTCTCATGGAACCACTGTTTTTTGACAGCACTCCACCTTCACTGAAACAATTGTCAAAACCCCCACATTTGTTAACTTCCGTATCTACTTCCATGCTAGACTTTGCCCTTTTTGAAGACAGTCTTCAGGGATCCAGGGTTGAATTTGAAGTGCATGCCTTAGTGTGTGGCACATAGACACTCAATGAATTATTATTAAGTGAATAATGATAGAAATGTAAAGAGGTTTGGCTAGTAACTGGCTTCAGCATAATTCAGAGCATTAGTTGTTAGCTGTTCCTTCCTCAGCTGAGACCATTTCTTTTATTTCTGTTTTACAATATGGACTCTGAAAACCTAACAACTTTACTTTTCAATAGCTGAATTGCATTAATTTGGCGAACTTATAATGGGTTTGTTTTATTCAACACCTTGTTTTATTCACCATCTTCAGTTGTAAATTCTTTTCATGGGGTTTCTATGGTTTAATGATAACCAGAAATGACTCAAGCAGTTAAAGAATTCACTTCATTAGTGCAGAGTGTACTAATTTGCATCACAAAACAATTCATTTAAATACAGAAAGCTGCTCTGCATGTCTCTTCTTCATGCCTAGTATAATTGTACCTTTATTAATGCAAACTCTCAAGGTATCCATCTTAACTTGCTTGTTCTCCAGCTGTCAGGAAGGGTGAAGACCGATATTTTTTTCTGATGCTTTTAAGATGTGAAGCAAAACCGAGGCTACAAGGTAAAAATCTATGCTGATTAAGAATATTGCATTCACTTTTGCAGTAAAATAGCATGAATGACCTCTGTTTTATAGTGGCAGGATCATGACAGGGACCTGAGTCTAAATCCTGAGTTCATCGTTTCCATCAAATTAATTTATAAATGCACGTGAGTGAGTGAGTGTTGGTCGCTTAGTCATGTCCAACTCTTTGCAACCTCATGCATTGTAGCCCATCAAGCTTCTCTGTCCATGGAATTCTCCAGGCAAGAATACTGGAGTGGATAGCCTTTTCTTTCTCCAGGGGATATTCCCAATGCAAGGATCAAACCTGGGTCTCCCACATTGAAGGCAGATTCTTTACCACTGAGCCAGCTGGGAAGCCCTTATAATGACACAACTGAAGTGTAATATGATATTATAGAAAAAGTAGGTGCTTTGGAGTCAGCAGACCTAGGATAAAGTTCTTCTCTAGTATGCATTATCTGCAAAATTTAGACTCATTCTTTATTGGCTGGCTGTGAGGATAGAATGAAAGGGTGGATACAAAGTGCATAGCAGAATGCTATGTGCTCAGGAGGTGATGGGTAAACGTTAGAGACCCATCAGTGATGAATTGGGCAGTATATACTGTATTCTTGTCTATCTTCCTTCTTCCTTTCTGTATGTATCTATTAATTATCCTGGGTAAAAACCCTTGTAAAGGGAGGTTCATATTCAAACTTGTAGAGCAATTTCTAAACACCCACAGTCTTCATTGTCCCTCCCCTTCTCTTCACAATGAGCAGATACTTTGCTGATGTACAATCTGCTTCTAACTCTGAGCAGAAAATTATCTGCTTAAGTTATTTATGACTGAACTGATATTCATTGAAAATAAACTTGGACTCCTCTCTGTGTCCTGAGTGCTTCTGGAAAGGCCATTGATGCAATCAAAGCTATTGGAGATCATTGCTAAGAGGATGGAAACCAGTAGAAAGAGCTGCCATTTTCTGAACACCTACAGCATGGACATCTCTGTGATCAACACTGAACACTGCTGCTGCTGCAGTGTCACTTCAGTCGTGTCTGACTCTGTGTGACCCCACAGATGGCAGCCCACCAGGCTCCCCCGTCTCTGGGATTCTCCAGGCAAGAACACTGGAGTGGTTGCCATTTCCTTCTCCAATGCACGAAAGTGAAAAATGAAAGTGAAGTCAGTCTGTCTGTTTCACGGCCATCGTGAAGGCAGGCATTCCTGTATATAATTCATGGATGGGAAACTAAGGGTCAGAGAAAGAAATCATCACTTGATCAAAGACACATCATTACAGAAGAAAAACTACCGAATCCTTATTTTTCATCATTTTAATACCAGTATGTTCTCTAGTGAATCATAATTGCCTGCCACACTCAGATGTATCCTATGATGAAGAAGGAGTCAGATCTTTTTAGGAAAAAAAATGAAAGCTATGTACTGGACTCAGACATCTGCCTCATAGAGCTGGAAGATAAATGTTCAAACATCACTGACTTTATGTGTAGGTCTCCTCTATTTTCATCTTTCATGTTTATTCAATCTCATTATGAGGCCCAGGGAGCTATAGATGAAAGACCCCATGCTGTCGATGGAAATATTTAAGAGCTATAAATCAAACAATGGCATAGTTAAAGGTATTTGACCTTCTGACTTGAAAGATCAAACTTGATTTTAGAAATACTGCACTTCTTGGAGTTCTGAGCTAACCATGGTAGTGCTAGCGGATATGTCTCCTAAACCACAACCTCCGGCCCCAAATCTGCAGTCGAGTGTTTTCTCTGCTCCCTCTGGCTCATCCCACAATGAGGAGGGCCTTGGGGACACTTGTGTGAATCCCCCATCCACATATTCAAGCTCCATCCATATTTCTACACACATTGATCCTGTGGCCACGTGGTCCTAAGATGTGCCTCCAAATATAGCATTAGGAGGTAACAGGAAAATTTAGGCAGTAGACACGGAGATCCCAAGAGCCTGTAGTGCACATATGCATTCATGGGCTCCACGTAGTTATGTGTCTGATTCTACTGGCTCTTCATCACATAAGGAAGTGTGTGTTGAGAGGAGGCCAGATGCCCAGGACAGGGCGCAAACCACTCTTGACCTAGTCTACAGCTGGCTGGCTGATGTGTTTTGCCCTTGAAGACCAGGAATTCAGGGCCAGTTCTCATGATAGTCTCTGTATTCCATGAGCTACCATTCCTATTGGAAGTTCCATCCATACTCCCCCACCCAGGGGGTAACTTGGGATTTGTGCTAATTTTATCCTTTTCACATTCTTTTCTGTCTCTGTCTACTTTGTCCTCCTTTCCTTTTTATTTTTAGAAAGATTTTCTCAAGAATCAGGCAGCCTGAAGTTAAATACTGGCTCCCTCACTTACTGCTCATAGGGTGTTGGGTTACTACTCGGTGTCTCTGGGCTGCCAGTTCCTTATTTGGGAACTCTGTATACTAAGAGGTCGATCTTATTTGCCTGTGGTGGGGATTGCAGGAGCCCATGTATGGGACGCACTTAGCTCAGTGCTTATCACATTTTAATGACTTAATAAATGCTAGTTTCCTTTCCCTCCTTCTTTGCCTCCCTTCCTCTTTACCTTTCAATTTTTCACTTGACATTTTTCTCTCTTGCTTCCTACCTCTGTTTGTATTCCTTATTTACCTACTTTGTATTCCTTATTTAACTACTGACTACTCTGTAACTGCCACAGGTCTAGATCAAGAAGCACAGTGATTCTCAACTGACGACAGTTTTCATCCCCAGAGGATGTCTAGCAATGTCTGGATGCATTTTTGCCACTACTAAAAGGATGCTAATACTTCTAGTACGTGGAATGAGGGACGCTTCAAAATATCTTATAATCCATAGGACAGTTCTGATCCACCCAACAACAAAATATTATCCATTCCAAATGTCAGTGGTGCTGAATTTGAGACTCCTGTTCTAGAGGTTCTGATATACATAAGGTATCATTTTCAGTGTCTAGGTCTCATGGGAGAGACAGACAAAAAGCTAACAGCATCTTATTTTAAGTAGCAAGGACAGATTACTACAGCAGAAGAAAAGAGAAGCCATTGAATCCTCCTAAGAGTATACCAAAAAGTCTCTCAAAATAATGATATTTAATAAATATTAAAGAAGTGAATTCATTAAATTAAATTAATATTCAATTAAATATTAAATAAATTTCTACTTTCTGAGTGCTTTATATATACCAGCTATTGGGCTATACCCTTTCCAAGCATTGTGAGAGAATGTGTTGTTGGTGAACTTTGTGAAGGGAGGGACAAAATCTGTCTTCAGCATTTGTATCAAAGCAAGGTTAAATCAGGCACTCAATAAATTTATGTTGAATGGATAGATGGACTGTAAATATCTTAGCTCTAAGCTTAGAATATAGCAGGCATACAGTAAACAATACTTTTTACTTGTTGTATTTTTTAATACTACATAATGTACATTTTATTAATTTAAATAGACTCTACACTAGGAAATGTTAATGTAAGTTGGTTTGTGACTTCAGGGTTCAAACTCTCAATTATACAATCCCCATAAATTACACAGGGATACAAACTGAGAAGGGGTGAAGGTTAACACACTACAAATGGAAAAACATATACCAATTCATGGAGACAAGGGCCGTCGTGAGGTAATGATGATTAGACTACATAAAGACAGCAGAAATCCTGAGGCAGAACAACATCCATGAAGCTGGAAAGACTGCCTGTGGTCAGATTGCAGAGGCCCCTGGATGCCTGGGATCTGGTCTAAGATCTCAGCTACTGGCAGTTTCATCGATAAGTACTTCTTGTGCACTTAACGCCTTCAATCCCTGGACACGGGTTAAAGTTCAGAGAACATTTATAACCCTGCTCAAGGCACAATGAGAAGCTGGTAAAAAGAAAAGTAACTGGGGGGAAAAAGCTGGATTTGGGAGCACTGGCAGAATGGAATATCCTAAGGAACAGGGGCAAGTAAACCAGCTCAGAATAACTACCTAGGAAACTGATTGCACACAAATCCAAAATTATACGATGCCAACCTCATTGTCTAACATCTTTCACGCAATTAAGACTTCACTATTAAGATTTCTCTGTTTCCCGTCATTATCACCCTTTGTGTTACAGTGTTTTACTGCCTCACAGGTGCGACAGGTGCACACATTTTTGGCACCAAACAGTTAAGACTGCTGCCAGAAAGTTTTGCCACACAGCAAGACTTCCAAGCTCAATCAGGGCCTGATTTTGATTGTTACCAGGTCTCTTCTCTATGAAACTCTTCAACTCAGCTTCAGAAACGAGACCCTAAAATAAATCATCCCTGCTTCATTGCACAGAGCCAATGACCAGAGAATATCAGTCAGTAAGGCCCCCTCAGACCGGTCAGTCTTAATTCTACTTATTCATTAAGAACCAGCATGTTAAGTGCTATGTATTATATAGTTATCAAGCAACAGGAATTTGCTAAGTGGCATATACAGTGAAGGACAGGGAAGCCTGGTGTGTTGCAGTCCACGGGGTTGCAGAGTTAGACACAACTGAGTGACTGAACAACAGCAATAAATAGATACAGAAACAGACATATTAGATCTGGCTCATGTAATCCTCCCAGCAACTCTATGACTAGATAGTCTTCATTTTGCAAGTAAAGAAAGTCTTAGAAATAAAATAACAGTAACTAATATTTATTAACAAGGGAATAAATGGTAATAAACATTTTTTATACTTTTTCATGTGTATCTCATTTTATTTTTATAAAATATTTTCCATAGATTCATCATGGATTCTCCTTCAATGTACCTGCACCAGAGTGATGCTCAAAAGTATTCAATTTCTACCTCTGTACTCCCTGAGCCTGAGTGACTTTTAAGTGCTTAAGCAATGCATAAAGATGTAAAGGTTGAAAGAAGGGAAGGAAGAAGATGATAAGTTAAAAAAAAAAAGTAGGTAGAATGTAATGAAGTTCATAAGACTGTAATGAAAAATAAAAATTAGTAAAATAATATGTAACACCCAGTGTAGTCAGCTTGACAGTGAAAGTATACACAAGATAATACAACACAAAGACAAGGTATTGCATCAGTTTGGGGTTTCATGAAACATTTCCATGAGGATGTTCTGTTTGGTTAAGTCCTACACTATGAAGAGGAATTGCCTGGACAATGAAGAGAGATGAAGTCACGGTCCACATATGGTTGAACAAAGGTGTAAGCATGAAAAGATACTCAATAAATCTTACAGAATCCCAACAACCAAGACTTTTAGTCAAATAAGGATGCCAGTTGTACATACATGGGACTTACTGCTTAACTCTAGTTAAGGGACATTTGATCTAGTTATGAGGGATATTTGACAAGGACCTTTAGTTGTACATCAGTTCAGTTCAGTTCAGTCGCTCAGTCGTGTCCGACTCTTTGCGACCCCATGAATCGCAGCACACCAGGCCTCCCTGTCCATCACCAACTCCCAGAGTTATACACACACACACACAAAAACCTCATCAATTCAATATTTCACTTCACCTAGACATGAACACTATATACTTGTCCCCTTAATTGTTTCAGCACCTCGGATCACAGCCTAGAGTTCTGAGTGTTAGATGTAGCATAGTCCCCACCACACATCTGCCCAGCTGACCTGTGGTTGTCTTTGCAGTCTGGTGGAGGAAATTGCCTTAGAAAGACACTGACTTCTCAGAATCACCAGGAAACTGTGATTCTTACCAATGGCTTAGCATTTAATCATTTATTAGAGTTACTTATGAACAGATGCTAGCTCCTCAAAAATTAATAGAGACCTTGAGGTTTGGACCATAATTAACATATTTTGTCCTCCCATGGTATACCATTTAGTGACATGTCCTTAGGAAAATCTTAGATAATATACGATCAATTAATTAATTAAGAGGCTAATTCTCCAACTCTCCAAAGAATTTTCTACAAGAAAAAAGAATCTGCATTCCAGTCACCAACTATAAGAATTGTAGATATTAAAGAAAAAAAAGAATTGTAGATATTGTAGCAAAAAAAAAAGCAGCATGGGAAAATACATAAATCTACTACTCAAAGAATTACAATGATGATGGTAGGGGCAGATGGTGATGCAACGTGCTAATCACAGAAATAGACAATATTGGAACATAAAATCGGTTATAAATAAAGATGAAGAAGAAACAAAGAAAGTTCATCTGTAACAGTCAGCAGAAGATTATAGTAATAACTGGACACTGAAAGATTTACTGTGGGGAGTACTCCTATGCCCCTATGCTATCGACATATTATATGCTAAGGACAAAACAAGAGACCATAGTCATATGGGAGCCTTAGAAAAAAAGCAATGGATCAAAATTTAATTTAACAACTCAGCAAACATGCATAATGTATCTAACCTGGACCGAGAATTGTGTTAGGCTGAAAAATACAAAGATGAATGGGACAAAGACAAATGAGCTCGTGATCTACTGGGGCCAAATGAGTTGCATGGCAGCTTTTTGTTAATAATGTGTTAAGTGTTATAATAGAAGTACATTTGCAGCGCATTGGAAACAAAGAGGAGAGAACAGTTTAATCTATCTGAGGAGTACAGGGAAAAAAAAGAAAAACTATGGAAAAGCAAAGACATTAGAAATTGGTATTTAGGGTTCATGAAAAGTTTCCCAAATGGACAAAGGGGAGAAAAGGACAAATTTTCTATCACTCAAGACCATGAAAAAAAGCAACGAGACACACATTTTTGGCGTGTTGGGAAAACCTTTCCTAAAGTAGCAGAATGTTACTAAAGTATTAGCTACTCTTTAAAGGATGAAACACAAGGAGTAGCTGGGTTATCAAAACCTCTGAATGATGTGCTAGCAAAACTGGAATTTTTTTTCCCACTGGCCAAAATATTAAAAACTTCAAAATGAGAAGATGTAATCAGAGAATGCTTTGGAAAATCTGTCCAGTACCATGGTCAAAATAGAGAGAGCTTGGTGAGGTCTTAAAGAGATTGTGGCAGAGAAGTCAGTTAAAGGGTGATATTTAGGAGATTCAAACTGAGAAAGAAAAGGGGAAATAATTGAAGGTATCCACAGACCCAATTCTGGCATAAATTCTTGCTAGTGCCCTTTTTAAGAAGAGTCTAGATATCTAACCATATGGGTATTTGTAGATGACATTATATAAACACATTTGTGGCCAGCATTATAAAAAAGACATTTGTTCTATAAAATGGTTGTACTTGCATCCCATGGTTCTTTTATAGCACATAAATATTCAACAGACACTTGATGTGTGAATGAATGAAAGCATCATATAAATTTATGTTCAAAGCTTTTTCTCTTCAAGTAACACATTTAGATCCCTATAAGGGGATTGTTTGAGGGCTTTCCAGATGGTGTAGTGGTAAAGAATTTGTCTGCCAATGCAGGTGGTGCAAGAGACGTGGGTTTGATCCCTGGGTCAGGGAGTAGGAAATGGCAACCCACTCCAGCATCTTTGCTTGGAAAATTGTGCAGTCGCAAAGAGTTGGATATAACTGAGCACACACATACACACACGGGGATTATTTATATCAGACTTGTTTGCATCAGGGACATTGAGCAGGTGGGACACCAGCAATAGAAGTGGCACCTGATTTCATCAACAGCATAATTTCTTAATAAGGAAACTAATTATCACCCATTTACGAAAGACTGAGTGAATGTAGTGTTTAGCATTAAAATGGTAATAAAACACAAAACCTATCAACTCAGTAAGCTATTTCAATGAACCCCAAATCCTAGGGTCATGAGTAGTAGTTTTGATTTAAATGAAGATATGCGGGGTTATAGGCATCACTGTTTGTTCTATTTTAGCAAAGGATATACTTATTTAAAACAGAAAAATAAAATATTTTCATTATTTTCATTTTAATATGTAAGCTGATATGACTTTTTGGTGTAGACCATTTTTTAAAAACTGTTTTTGCTTGCCATAAAATTCCCCTATTTATCAGTATTGAAAAGAATGCTTCATTCAAAGGCTTCACATTCTAGAACTTTTCTGCAACAATTTAGTCTCTGGTAAGAGACTGAATTTCCATGATTCTCAGATCTTTATGAACAAAGTCGGACTGATGACACACTCATTTTTGGAAAGAGCATATAAGACAATGTATGGAAAACGTCTCTACTTGAGCACACATAAAGGTTCAGAATTCTGTTTATCCCTCCTTCCCTTTCTCATTGCTCTCATTTCCTTTGCTATCCCCCAAAGGCATGTGTTTTCTCCAACAAACAATAACCAGAAGACACAATTTCCACAGAGTTCAGAGAAGATCTCAAATTAAAACCTCTGTCTCCTTAAGAAGAATTTCAGATATGTTGGCAATAATTCAAACACGCAGAGCTTTCCTTGTCTCAGGTAAGAGTCTTTCCAAAATAATCTTTCAGAGGAAAGTATGAAAATCCATTGTACATGTGTTTGCCCAACATAGTTAGGCTAGGACTTTGCATTTCAGGGACAAAATAAACTTAAGATGTCTCACCTCAGACAGTGACAACACTCCCAAACTACGCACTGCCCAACAAATTTGTTTTGCCAGACTCCAAACAGGAGAACAAATGTGTGTTCTGCTTATCTATGAGATAACCTTCCCCTGACCTAGAGATAGCAGTGGAATTAAGGGCTAAAGCCCTGTTAAATATGTCCCAGTCCCTCAAAGCATTTGGCATGGTGTGTTAGTTTAATTTGATGTTATCCCAGTGGTAACGGCTTTGTTTCCATCCTGAAGGCTCAAATTCCTTAGCCTGAACTTGCTTATTAAAATGTGTCTGTGATCAATTTTGTACAGAAACACTATATAAAGTAAGCAAGAGTTGGAGCCCATAATGGCATTACTAATCTACTATTTTAAACTCTCATTCAGTAGGATACAATTGCCATTTTCCTAATGTCACAGTAAAAGTAAGTCCTACATCATCACTGGAGATTAAAAAGCTCTTGAGGATATATTATGTAACCTTTATTTCTAGAAACATTTCTGTTCATGTCTGGGGAAAAGAGCAGAATTATTTAAAGAAAAAAGTTACAGCTGAGTCAGGGAATGGAGGAAAAACTGGCTGAGATGTATTACTAATAGCTACTAAAAGAAACTGAGAATTAGAAAGAAAGAAAGGTGGGAAAGGAATAGTATAATAAAAGCTATTGAATTTTTTTTTTGTTTGTTTGTTTTGCAATTCAGCCCAGGATGAGGGAATTCCCTGGTGACTTATACAGTAAAGAATCTGTCTGCAATGCAGGAGACCAAGGTTCAATCCCAGGGTCAGGGCTAGATTCCCTGGAGAAGGAATGGCTACCCACACCAGTATTCTTGCCTGGAGAACTCCATAGGGAGAGGGAGAAAACTGAGATATATGCCTTCCCTCTGGAAGAGAGCTGTCTGCAGGGGCAAAGTATCTGACTACACCATAATAGAGATCTCTTCAGGAAAATTAGA